>NC_053024.1:382804241-383010304 GCF_003073215.2 Triticum urartu | reverse complement strand
GCAGTTAGGGGGATAGGCTTCACCAAGAGCATTGTGAAGCAAAAAACATTTGACGAACCAGTGGGTTATGAAAGCTTAGATCCAGATTAGGACTAATAGGAATAGTAGCAAGCGATTCAGGAACGAAGTACATAGTAAGACCATTCGGGCATTTGATCTTGCGCCCTACAAGATGTTTAAGGTCCCCAGCAATAGCATCAGATGATTTTGGTTTTCTGCTGGAGACCTTTCCCTGCAAAAAAGAGTTAAGCTTTCTTAGCCACCCACATCTTCAAGGGTGGCTTAGAAGCAATAAGTCTAAGTGCAGCATCTGAGAATTTTGGTTTGGAGCCCTAGCAAACAGTCTTGCAGACGGACAATAGTACTCATAAGAATAAGCAGAATAGTTCTTGGTCTTATGAACATGACGGTTTGACGAACCGCTCTCATATTCATATGCCTGAGTATGGTTTCCCTGCAAAACATTTGCGTTAGTGCGACTCAGGTGAGTCCTCTGTCTGTATGAAGCCTTTGGACCGTATGAAGCCTTTGGTCTGAGGTTTGTCTTCTTCACGTGAGGTGTCATGAAGACATTCACAGGAAGATTCTCCAGACACTTTTTCAGAACCCAGATCTTCTTCATAGGCGGTCCATTCCTACAGTTAGTACCAATGTACCTGGCAAACACTTCACCATTCTGATTCTTAAACAGTATATAGTTTGCATCAAAGGATTCATCAATGATAATGGGGTTAGCACAAGTGAAGCCAGATAAATTGGATGGATCTGCTGAAGGTTCCTTCGCAGCAACCCACATGGTTTTGGGGTACTGCTCAGGTTTCCAATAAGAGCCATCAGCATTCATTTTCCTTACGAACCAACACCCTCTTTCCTAGGGTTTCGGTTCAGAATCTGCTTCTTGAGGACATCACATAATGTCTGATGCCCTTTAAGACTTTTGTACATCCCTGTGTCAAGCAATGTCTTCAACCTAGCATTCTCATCAGCAATAGCAGTGGTATCCTCAGCAGAGGGGTTAGTTACCACATCAACAGTTGAAGATATTGCAACAGCAGTAGCAGTAGAACATTCAGCAACAGAAGTAGAATTATCACGCCCAATGCATTTAAGACATGGTGGTTCAAATCCTTCCTGAGCGGAACTAATCTATTCGGCGCAAAGTGACTCGCTTTCCTTTTGAAGATCTTCATGAGCCGCTCTCAATTTCTCAAGATCTTGCTTCCTTTGAAGATAATCATAAGAAAGCTTTTCATGAGTTGTTGAGAGAGTATCATGACGACCTTCAAGTTCCTGATACTTAACGTGAAGATTTTTTATGTCTTCAATTAAGGATTCAGATCGAGTCATTTCAGCACCCAACAGATCATAGCTTCTATCTAACAGTTTTTGAATATGTTCCATGGCTTTCTGTTGTTCAGTTGCAATTTTAGCAAGTGTTTTGTAACTGGGTTTTGAATCACAATCAGAGTCATCGTCACTAGATGTTTGATAGTGAGTAGTGCGTTTGTTTACCTTGGCACCGCGTGCCATGAAGCAGTAGGTAGGAGTGGAGTAGTCCTTGTCATTTGCATCGGCGTCGGTGATGAAATCATTATCTTCAGTGTTGAAGATGGACTTGGCGACGTATGCTGTAGCCAGACTTGCAATGCCAGAATCAGACTCCTCCTCAGACTCCACCTCTGCCTCCTCAGAAGCGGACTCCTCCTCTGAATCCATTTCCTTGCCAACAAACGCACGTGCCTTGCTAGATGAGCTCTTCTTGTGTGATGAAGACTTTGAGGAAGACTTGGAAGAAGACTTGGTGTATTTCTTCTTCTTCTTGTCGTCTGAGTCATATTCCTTGCTCTTCTTCTTCTTTCTGTTCTCATTGTCCCACTTTGGACACTCAGAGATGAAGTGTCCAGTTTTCTTGCACTTGTGGCATGTTTTCTTGTTGTAGTCATGAGCAGAAGCTTCATCATTCCTTGAGCTTGATCGTGAAGACTTTCTGAAGCCTTTCTTCTTGGTGAATTTTTGGAACTTATTCACTAGCATTGCAAGTTCCCTTCCAATGTCTTCAGGATCATCAGAACTGCTGTCACATTATTCTTCAGATGAGGAAACAGCTTTTGCCTTCAAGGCATGAGTTCGCCCATAGTTTGGACCGTAGATATCTCTTTTCTCAGAAAGCTGAAACTCATGTGTGTTGAGCCTCTCAAGTATGTCAGATGGATCGAGTGTCTTGAAATCAGGACGTTCTTGAATCATCAGGGCTGGGATGTCAAACGAACTGTCAAGTGATCTCAGCAGCGTCTTGACGACTTCATGTTTGGTGATCTCAGTAGCGCCGAGGGCTTGAAGCTCATTTGTGATGTCAGTGAGTCGATCAAATGTGTGCTGGACATCCTCATTGTCATTTCGCTTGAAGCGATTGAAGAGGTTGCGAAGGACACTGATTCTCTGATCTCTCTGGGTTGAGATGCCTTCACTGACCTTGGAGAGCCAGTCCCAGACCAGCTTGGATGTCTTCAAAGCACTCACACGGCCATACTATCCTTTGGTCAGATGTCCACAGATGATATTCTTGGCAGTAGAGTCCAGTTGAACGAATTTCTTGACATCAGCAGCAGTGACACCTTCTCCAGCCTTGGGAACGCCGTTCTCGACGACATGCCATAGGTCGACGTCAATGGCTTCAAGATGCATGCGCATCTTATTCTTCCAGTAGGGATATTCAGTTCCATCGAAGACGGGGCACGCAGCGGAGACTTTAATTATCCCTGCAGTCGACATAGCTAAAACTCCAGGTGGTTAAACCGAATCACACAGAACAAGGGAGCACCTTGCTCTGATACCAATTGAAAGTGCGTTATATCGACTAGAGGGGGGGGTGAATAGGCGATTTTTATGAAAGTCTTCAAAATGTGAAAGTTATGAAGACAAACAGTAGAGATATGTCTATCACTATGCAGCGGAAGTTAGATTACACTAGGCAAGCCATGGTCAAGTATTCAATAGAGTGAAAGCACAATGACAAGTAGCTACAGTGTAATAAGGATCAGGTAGGAAGAAGTTATGAAGCCAAACAAATCATACAGTTATGTTGTGAAGACAAAAATTATAGCAAGCATGCAATGGCTTCACAATGAGTAACAGTAAGTAAAAGGAAGTGAAGATGAAACCAGTGACTCGTTGAAGACAACGATGTGTTGGACCAGTTCCAGTTGCTGTGACAACTGTACGTCTGGTTGGAGCGGCTAGGTATTTAAACCTTAGGACACACAGTCCCGGACACCCAGTCCTGAACACGCAGCTCAGGACACCAAGTCCTCACCGTATTCTCCTTGAGCTAAGGTCACATAGTCCTCGCCCAATCACTCCGATAAGTCTTCAAGGTAGACTCCCAAACCTTCACAGACTTCGTTCACTAGCAATCCACAATGTCTCTTGGATGCTCTGAACGCGACGCCTAACCGTCTGGAGGATGCACAGTCCTCAAGTGTAATAAGTCTTCAAATCACTCAGACAAGAAGACTTAAGTGATGCCCAATTTACTCTGGCTCTGGGTGGTTAGGGCTTTCTCCTCGCTAGGAATTTTCTCTCAAAGGCTTCGAGGTGGGTTGCTCTCAAACGACAAAAGCGGTGCACTGAAATCTGAGCAGCCAACCGTTTATGGTTGTAGGGGGTGGGCTATTTATAGCCACTTGGCAACCCGACCTGATTTGTCTGAAATGACCCTGGGTCACTAAGGAACTGACATGTGTCCCAACGGTCAGATTTCAAACTCACATGGCAACTTTACTTGGGCTACAAGCAAAGCTGACTTGTCCGGCTCTGGACAAGATTCGCTCTCATTATCTTCACTCGAAGACATAGGTTTTTGGTTTAGGCATCACTTCAGTCATTCTGACTGGTTCTCCTAGACCCCACTTAACAGTACGGTGGTTCCTATGACTCAACACAAAAAGAAAAAGAACTACGAAAGATCTAAGTCTTCAAGCTCCATAGGCTTCATATCGTGTCTTCTTTTGTCATAGTCTTCAATGTGAATATCTTCATATACCACCTTTGACTTCAATGTCTTCATACATTTTTAGGGGTCATCTCTGGTAGTAAAACCGAATCAATGAGGGACTTCTACCTGTGTTATCCTACAATTCTCACAAACACATTAGTCCCTCAACTAGGTTTGTCGTCAATACTCCAAAACCAACTAGGGGTGGCACTAGATGCACTTACAGTTACTGACCAAGAGCATTGGAATGAAGAGTTGCTGCTCCAATTCTATGCCACACTTCACATCCGCGGGTATAGCAGAGATCCGAAGACTTGGGTCCTGGAGTGGATGACAGGAAACTTTCATCACGAAGCCAATGCCTTTGACATCATTGAGCTCACTAGTTTGCCCACTCCTGCCGATCTCTACGAGCATGGCTGTCAGCTTCATAGTGAAGCTATTGAGAGCATCTTTCAGAAGCCTGAACCTGATATGAGTCAGATGCTCAGCATGATGAAGCCATTGCCCCAAGATGCTGCTTATCCCACGGAGTTCTTCGTTGAAGACCTTGAGTATCTGCCCAGAACCATTTATCACATCATCAGGCGAACTCTCTGGCCCATCAAAGGGCACTCTCCACATGCCAAGCTTGAGGGTGCAATGAAGACCTTGGTCTTCTATATTCTTCATGGAAAATGCTTCAATGCACAGGACTTCTTCATTCGCCAACTTGGTGCATCAGGCTCTGATCTGTTTGGCTTGAATTTCTACGCCCCACGGGTAATGCAGCTGATCAAACTTCACTCCGCTATCTCATATCAGCCATCTGCTCGCAATCATCGGATTTTTCTGCCTGATGTGGATATGTCAATTGAAGCCATCTATCCTGAGCCTGCCAAAGAACCTCCAAGTCTTCAGAATGCAGCGCATCAGAGTTTCTCTCAGAAAATTGAAGGAGTTGAAGCAGTCACTCGTGTGTATCCTTTGGCTAGCACTACACGTGCACCACATCCTGCTTCCACTGAAGCCACTGATAGTACAACTGCTCCACAACCCAAGAAGCACACTCATGTTCTCAACAACCGAGAGCTTCTTGTGGCTCTTCATCAGAAACAGGATAGGCATCATGACTGACTGAAGCGTCAGATGAAAAGCCTCTTGGTGGATGTTAATCACGTTCGCAATCTTGCCACCAAGAATGCCTTTGTTGCCCACGAAACCTCTCGCCGCACATGGAAAGGGCTAACGCTGATGTGTTCTGAAGATGATCTTCAAGAGGATGGCTTCACTGAGCATTTCAAGTTTGACTCCACACCTCCTCGAAGCGAAGTGCTGCGACGAACTCCATCCCTTGAAGACTCTGAGTTCTCTTCCTCTGCTGCAACTGTGACTGCCAGAGTTATCGAGGATGAAGACGATGCTACTTCACCGTCACCTCCTTCAGCACGCTTCGACTCTGCTCCAAGCTCTTCAGCACCGCCAAGCACCACCAACGACCCTGCTACTTCACCTACTCCTCATGGGAACAAGTAGATGCTCTATGTCTTCAAACCTTTTTGGTCCTTACTGACAAAAGGGGGAGAAGCATATGAGGTTGATAGTCCTCAAGCGGGTCCATATGGGTGGGTGCCTTATATTTTGCTTCGTGATTACAACTCTCATTTTGCTACATTTGGTTCTTTGAGTTGTAACACTTAAACTCGATGGTCGTCTGCTACTTATCTGCCACCTTGTTTTGCGATGATAAATTCCGCATGTGCGACGATAAATTCCGCACTTAGATCATTCTGCAGACGTCCATTTTCCATTATGCATGTCATTATCTTCATATACCTTCACATGCATAGTGGATTGTCATCATAAGTTGAAGTGGATCTCCACAAGTACAACCTGCCATGAGCATTTGCATTCCAAAAGCAAATTACTTATATGCACATCTTTAGGGGGAGCCCTTGCAACTTATGAAGACAATTCCTTATCCTTTATAAGTTCATAGATTATATTCCCCGTTGAAAACTTTAACTAGTTTGTCATCAATCACCAAAAAGGGGGAGATTGTAAGTGCATCTAGTGCCACCCCTAGTTGGTTTTGAAGTATTGACGACAAACCTAGTTGAGGGACTAATGTGTTTGTGAGAATTGCAGGATAACACAGGTAGAAGTCCCTCATTAATTCGGTTTTCCTACCAGAGATGACCCCTAAAAATGTATGAAGACATTGAAGTCAAAGTTGGTATATCAAGATATTCACATTGAAGACTATGACAAGAGAAGACACCACATAAAGCCTATGGAGCTCGAAGACTTAGATCTTTCGTAGTTCTCTTTCTTTTGTGTTGAGTCATAGGAACCACCATACTGTTAAGTGGGGTCCAAGAGAACCAGTCAGAATGACTGTAGTGATGCCTAACCAAAACCTATGTCTTCGAGTGAAGACTATGAGAGAGAATCTTGTCCAGAGTCGGACAAGTCAGCTTTGCTTGCAGCCCAAGTAAAGTTGTCGTGTGAGTTTGAAATCTGACCGTTAGAACACGTGTCAGTTCCTTAGTGACCCAGGGTCATTTCGGACAAATCAGGTCGGGTTGCCAAGTGGCTATAAATAGCCCACCCCCTACAACCATAAACGGTTGGCTGCTCAGATTGAGAGTACGGCTTTTGTCGTTTGAGAGCAACCCACCTCGAAGCCTTTGAGAGAGAATTCCTTGCGAGGATAAAGCCCTAACCACCCAGAGCCAAAGAGAATTAGGCATCACTTAAGTCTTCTTGTCTGTGTGATCTGAAGACTTATTACACTTGAGGACTGTGCATCCTCCAGCCGGTTAGGCGTCGCGTTCTGAGCATCCAAGAGACATTGTGGATTGCCGGTGAATGAAGTCTGTGAAGGTTTGGGAGTCTACCTTGAAGACTTACCAGAGTGATTGGGCGAGGTTTGTGTGACCTTAGCTCAAGGGGAATACGGTGAGGACTGGGTGTCCTGAGCTGCGTGTTCAGGACTGGGTGTCCAGGACTGTGTGTCCTAAGGTTTAAATACCTAGCCGCCCTAACCAGATGTACAGTTTTCACAGCAACTGGAACTGGTCCAACAAATCATTGTCTTCAGCGAGTCACTGGTTCCATCTTCCCTTCCCTTTACTTACTGCTACTCCTTGTGAAGTCATTGTATGTTCGCACTATCTTTTGTCTTCACTGAGTGACTGCATGTTCTGTGTGGCTTCACAATATCTTCCTACCTGATCCTTACTACATTGCTGCTATTAGTCATTGTGCTTTCACTATTGAATACTTGACTATGGCTTGCCTAGTGTAGTCTACCTTCCGCTGCAGGGTAATAGGTTTATTTCTATCGTTTGTCTTCATAACTTCCATGTTTTGAAGACTTTCTTAAAAATCGCCTATTCACCCCCCTCTAGTCGATATAACGCACTTTCAACAATAACCAGTGTACTTATACCGGCACAATACCAGTTTGAATGACTATGTTTGCTTGTTGTTAAATGTTAGGCATGTTGTAGTTAACACACCTTTCCACTTGTTTTGCTTTACTAGCGTGCTTAAACCTGCACATTGAAGCTATCTTTTGGAGATTGTTTTGTCTGACATGGATAATTTTGGTTGATGTGTAGCCTATTGTGCTTAACATGCTTCTCGATGTACCTACACAGGGCAATTTTGGGAACGACTGATGTTTTCCATCGAGGTTAGTTTCATCCCATGGCTTATATCTGCTCACTGTTTAGGATATCGGTAGCTGGTACCATATAGGCCGGGGGCTGATAAGGGCCTAATCGGTGAATCAGACTTTTAACTGAATATATCTGCAACCCATTTATCGTTAGGTTAACTAGGGCCATATGTAATATATATATATGAAGCTACATAGCAACATGCACTGTACTTAATGTCTAAATATGCAATCCTAGGCTACATAGCAACAAGGAAGAGTGTTACATTAATGTTCTAATGATGTCTAGATATACGTAGAAGAGCAGCAGCAGCAACAACAACAACAAGAACACAGCCTTGTTTGGATACTCAACTTAGCTAGAGGTTAGAGGTAGTTTCTAGCTCATGACTAACCCTAAACTAACTCCATCCAAAGAGTTGTTTGGATGGTAGGGTTAGATTTACAATAAATGCACTAGGAGAACTAGCTCCAATTAGCACCTCTTGGGTTGGATAGTTTTCTTGGGTGGGTTATAGATGCAACTAGCTCAAACTAGACCTCATGTTTAGATATACTTTAGGGCTATTTGAGCCCGAACTAGCTCAAACTAATTGTAACCCATGGATATAGCATCGGTTAATCAGCCGATAATTTGTAAGAATGCACTAAACTCCTTCCGGCCCATAATATAAGATGTTAATTCATCTAATATGTGAGTATATTGGATGTTATAAGATACTCTCTATGTTCCTAAATATTTGTCTTTTTAGAGATTTCAAATGGACTACCACATACGGATGTATATAGACATATTTTAGAGTGTAGATTCACTCATTTGCTCCGTATACAGTCACTTGTTGAAATTGCTAGAAGAAAAATATTTAGGAACGGAGGGAGTATTATAAGAGTGTCGTACTACATCATTGTGCAATTGTTTTTTAGCTTCTAGTATTAACTTGGTGCTTTTAGGTACATATGTCATTGGTAAAGATCCGTGCTTCGACCCTTTCTGCGTATGGGGCAATGAGATATCGATGAACCAGCATCAAGTGAGGAAGATGATAAAGATTGTTATTAAAATGGGTCCAAAGATGGCAATTAAACTATTTGTTTACACTTTATCCAATACAATAGCGAAATGCACGATGGTAAGTAAGAACTCTGCAGCCTTCTTTTTACTGCCCATAATGAGTTGTGTTAGATGACAATGTCTGAATCTTTTTTCCTTTGCAGTGGTTGCCTAAGTAGTTTACTCAAGATTACATCTCAAACTACATGATTGGTGGGCATGCAAAGGTTAAAGTATTTCTACAAGAACACGATGATTATCTAGATATTTTCATGAAGATCGTGAAGGATGGGCGGTCGGCCATCACACGGGGTTGGACTAGAGTCGTGTGTGCCTTCTGCATGGGGGAGGGCACAATATGGGCATTCCGCTTCACCTTGTTCAGCAACCAAAATGTATTTCGCCTCTTTCTTTACCGTCTTTAATAGTACAAGTATACAACTGTGGTTCATCATTCTTTATTCGGTTCTTATGTAATTGTTGAACATATGTACCTATGAATTGAATAATGCATTGGTTGTTTGAACCTGATGGTATGAATAAAGTTGTAGCATACATTCAAATTCAAATTCAAATCCAGTACAATTTGAAATAACGACAATTAAATTATGGTGAAATTACGCTCTCGAGGTTGTTACGGCACACGCGGTTGGTAAAACACAAACGTTTGCGATATACACCATAATCTGAGACGGTTCACAGAGAGGAAACGTGTGCAAGCATGCACACAGTTGCAGTTTGCAAAGCGTGTGCGATGTCAGACAATATCACAAACGGTGCGGGCAAACTAAACATTTGTGTTAGTTGCCTTATCATACACGATTCGCAACCATGAATTGTTTCTGATGAAGTATGCATCGTAAATGTTGCACCACAGAATAGCGTGTGCGATAATTGTCGTGTAGGATGATGTTACGACGGTTCAACATTTCGCAATCCTGTCCGACACTTGTACAAAGATTAGCTAATCTTCTTAATTAGTTATCGCATACGGTTTGGGAAAAGCAAATGTGTGTGATTGTATGCTTATCATACACATTCTATAATAGTGAACCGTTTGTGATGGGCTGCGCATCGTAAACGTAGCACCATAGAATACCGACTGTGATGGCAATGTGAGCACAAACGAGTAGGAGTACTGTAGGGTCCCTATCCCCAACGGTTTCTGGGTCATGTGGGAAGGACCCCCCATATCACCGTCACTCACTAGGCGACGGTTCCAAATGCCGTCGTGGAAAGGGGTTAAAAACCGTTTGTATAGAACCAACGCGTACTAGTGAAGATGGAGGAGAATAGCTCAGCCAGTGAGCATGTACTCAGAATGTCTGGGTACTACAATCGCTTGAATCAAGTGGGAGTTAATCTTCCAGATAAGATAGTGATTGACAAAGTTCTCTAGTCACTATCACCAAGCTACTAGAACTTCATGATGAACTATAATTTGCAAGGGATGACAAAAATAATTCCTGAGCTCTTCACGATGTTGAAATCGGCAAAGGTAGAAATCAAGAAAAAACATCAAGTGTTGTTGGTTAACAAGACCACTAGTTTCAAGAAAAAGGGCAAGTGGAAGAAATGGAACTTCAAAAAGAATGGCAAGCAAGTTGTCACTCCCGAGAAAGAAGCCCAAAGTTAGACCCAAGCCTGAAACTGAGTGCTTCTACTGCAAAGGAAATGGTCACTAGAAGTGGAACTGCCCCAAAATACTTGGTAGATAAGAAAGATGGCAAAGTGAACAAAGTTATATTAGATATACATGTTATTTGATGTGTACCTTACTAGCATTCGTAGTAGCCCTTGGGTATTTGATACTAGTTCAGTTGCTAAGATTAGTAACTGAAAACATGAGTTGTAGAATAAACAGAGACTAGTTAAGGGCGAGGTGACGATGTGTGTTGGAAGTGGTTCCAAGATTGATATGATCATCATCGCACACTCCCTATACTTTCAGGATTAGTGTTGAACCTAAATAAATGTTTTTTGGTGTTTGCGTTGAGCATAAACAAGATTGGATCATGTTTACTGCAATACGGTTATTCATTTAAGCCAGAGAATAATTGGTGTTCTATTTACATGAATAAAACCTTCTATGGTCATACACCCAATGGAGATGGTTTATTGAATCTCGATCGTAGTGATACACATATTCATAATATTGATGCCAAGAGATGCAAAATTGATAATGATAGTGCAACATACTTGTGGCACTGCCATTTAGGTCATATCGGTGCAAAGCGCATGAAGAAACTCCGTGCTGATGGACTCTTGGAATCACTTGGTTATGATCATTCGATGCTTGTGAACCATGCCTCATGGGCAAGATTCCTAAAACTCCATTCTCCAGAACAATGGAGTGAGCTAACAACTTATTGGAAATAATACATACCGATGTATGCATTACGATGAGTGTTGAAGCACGCAGCGGGTATCATTATTTTCTCACCTTCACAGATAACTTGAGCAGATATGGGTATATATACTTGATGAAACACAAGTCTGAAACATTTGAAAAGTTCAAAGAATTTCGGAGTGAAGTAGAGAATCATCGTAACAAGAAAATAAAGTTTCTACGATCCGATCGCAGAGGTGAATATTTGAGTTACGAGTTTGGTCTTCATTTGAAACAATGTGGAATAGTTTCACAACTTACGCCACCTATAACACCACAGCGTAATGGTGTGTCCAAACATCATAACCATACTCTATTGGATATGGTGCATTCTATGACGTCTCTTACCGATTTGCCTTTATCATTTTGGGTTATGCATTAGAGACAGTTGCATTCACGTTAAATAGGGCACTGCCTAAATCCGTTGAGACGACACCGTACGAACTATGATTTGGCAAGAAACCAAAGTTGTCATCTCTTAAAGTTTGGGGTTGCGATGCTTATGTGAAAAAGCTTCAACCTGATAAGCTCGAACCCAAATCGGATAAGTGCATCTTCATAGGACACCCAAAAGAAACTATTGGGTACGCCTTCTACCATAGATCTGAAGGCAAAATCTTTGTTGCTAACAATGGATCCTTTCTAGAGAAGGAGTTTCTCTTGAAAGAATTGAGTGGGAGGAAAGTATAACTTGATGAGGTAATTGTACCTTCTCTCGAATTGGAAAGTAGCGCATCACATAAAACCATTTCCGTGATGTCTACACCAACCAGAGAGGATGTAGGATCGAAAGTAGGTCTAGAGGGGGTGATTAGACTACTTGACGAAATAAAAATCTTGCCTTTTCCCAATTTTAAGTCATGGAAGATTTTAACAACTTAGCACAAGTCAAGCAATCAACCTACACATGCAAATCTAATAGTATAGCAGCGGAATGTAAATCATTGCATATGAAGGTGAAGGGAGGGTTTTGGAGTGGAAACGCAATGTAGACACGGAGATTTTTGGCGTGGTTTCGATAGGTGGTGCTATCGTACATCCACGTTGATGGAAACTTCAACCCACGAAGGGTAACAGTTGTCTGAGTCCACGAAGGGCTCCACCCACGAAGGGTCCACGAAGAAGAAACCTTGTCTATCCCACCATGGCCATCACCCACGAAGGACTTGCCTCACTTGGGTAGATCTTCACAAAGTAGGCAATCTCCTTGCCCTTACAAACTCCTTGGTTCAACTCCACAATCTTGACAGAGGCTTCCAAGTGACACCTAACCAATCTAGGAGACACCACTCTCCAAAAGGTAATAGATGGTGTGTTGATGATGAACTCCTTGCTCTTGTGCTTCAAATGATAGTCTCCCTAACACTCAACTCTCTCTCACAGATTTGGCTATGGTGGAAATATGATTTGAGTGGAAAGCAACTTGGGGAAGGCTAGAGATCAAGATTCTTGTGGTTGGATTGGAATGTCTTGGTTTCAACACATGAGTAGGTGGTTCTCTCAGAAAATGAATGGTGGAAGTGTAGGCACATTCTGATGGCTCTCTCTCTCTCTGATGGAGAGGAGGGTGGAGGGGTATATATAGCCTCCACACAAAATCTAACTATTACACACAAAACAGCCAACTCGGTCAGACCGAATATGTGAACTCGGTCAGACCGATTCAGTTCAAAATGTGAACGTTAGCATTTTCCATGGGACCGACATGATCAACTCGGTGGGAAGGATGTGCTAGGGTTAGGGCAAAACTTGATCTCGGTTTGACCGATTACTTCAACTTGGTGAGACCGATTTCAGTGATAAGCAAACAGAGAGTTGGTCAGGCAAGCTCGGTGGGACCGATCGCTCCTTTCGGTTAGACTGGAACGTTACAAAAGGGAAACAAAGAGTTTGCATTGCGAACTCGATGGGACCGATCACTCATTTCGGTGAGACCGAACTGATTAGGGTTTCTGGCTATGGCTATGTCAAGTGAACTTGGTGGCACCAGATGAATCAAATCGGTGGGGCCGAGTTTGATTTTAGGTTTAGGACATATTTGGATTTGAGAAGATGGTTGAGGGCTTGGGAGCATATCACTAAGCATTTTGAGCAAGTAGACCATTAAGCAACACCTCATCCCCTTTTAATAGTATTGGCTTTCCTATGGACTCAATGTGATCTTGGATCACTAAAATAGAAATGAAGAGTCTTGAGCTTTTGCCAATATTTGTCCTTAGCATTTTGAGGGGTCCACATCTCTAGTCCATGCCATGCCAATCATTGAACTTCCTAAAATAATCATTTTGAAATGATATTAGTTCAGTGAGCTATATGTTGTTATGAATTACCAAAACCACCCAGGGATTAGTTGCACTTTCAATCTCCCCCTTTTGGTAATTGATGACAACATATAGATCAAAGCTTCAACAAATGATAATAAGAATGAAATATATCGTCGCTTTGAGAAGTATGTGATAAGCAAGAGCTCCCCCTAAATTTGTGCATTATTTATGATTTGCTTTTGAATGCAAATGCACAATCAATTAGGCTCACGGGTTACTCTTTCATGTCACATACATCTTGGTGGAGCGCTCAAAATGATAGAACATACATAACATGCACTCATCACCAAGACAAATATGATTGATCATACATAAGAGATATAAGATAGCATCATTCAAGCATAGCATAATAAAGCATAGTATGATCAACCACATCATCATAGACGTATCTCACACACAAGCACACATATTGTAGCAAGAGAGACCAATAAAAGGCAAAACACACTCTCTCTCTTGAAGCCTATGATCTATACACTTTCTCCCCCTTTGGCAACAAGTTACCAAAAAGCTTTAAAATGCATAGTGCTATACGACACTCTAAGCACGGTCTTCGGGAGCTCCAGAGTGCCAAGATGGCATGGAGAGAACAACATCTGCAAAGACTTTGGCTGACGTCTGAGGAACTGGAGGGGTTGCCACTGGAGGGGCAACTGAAGGTATGGTTGCAGGAGCTGAATTTGTGGCCCTAGTGTCACTCACTGGCACTGCCGTAGACCTCTGTCCTCTAGGCACCCTCTGATAAGTGATACGTCTCCAACGTATCTATAATTTATGAAGTAGTCATGCTGTTTTATTATCATTCTTGGATGTTTTACAATCATTTTATAGCAACTTTACACCATTTTTGGGACTAACCTATTGACCCAGTGCCCAGCGCAAGTTGCTGTTTTTGCTTGTTTTTTACATCGCAGGAAATCAATATCAAACGGAGTCCAAACACCGCGAAACTTTTTGTGGACTTTTTATGGACCAGAAGACTCCCAATGGGCCAGAGCAGCACCGGGGGGTGCCCTGAGGGGGGCACAACCAACCAGGGCGCGTCTGCGGGGCCCAAGCGCGCCCAGGTGGGTTGTGCCGATCTCTGTGGCCTCCCGCACGCCCTCTTTGCCCTATAAAATCCCAAATATACCAAAAACCCTCAAGGTTAACCTAGATCAGAAGTTCTGCAGCCGCAAGGCTCTGTAGCCATCGAAAACCAATCTAGACCCCGTTCCAGCACCCTGCCGGAGGAGGGAATCATCTCTGGTGGCCATCTTCATCATTCCGGGGGGGCACCACGATGAGGAGGGAGTAGTCCACCCTCGGGGCTGAGGGTTTGTACCAGTACCTATGTGTTGAATCTCTCTCTCTCATGTTCTTGAGATGTCACGATCTTGATGTATCACGGGCTTTGTTAATATAGTCGGATCATATGGTGTTTTCCCCTCTCTATCTTATTGTGATCAACTGAGTTTTTCCTTTTGAGATTTCGTTGTTATCGGATTGAATACTTTTATGGATTTGAGAACGCTTGATAGATGTCTTGCATATGAATACTCATGGTGACAATGGGGTATCATATTGATTCACTTGATATGTGTTTTGGCACTCAACTTGCGGATTCATGCGGTGACATTGGGGTAATCTATTCATAGGGGTTGATGCACGTTCTCATCTTTTATTTCTCCGGTACAAATCTTGGGGCACTCTTTGAGGTTCTTTGTGTTGGATTGAGTACTATGAATATGAAATTATTTGGTGTTATTTTAGTACGAACTCTTGGATAGATCGATCGGAAAGAATAGCTTCAGGGTGGTTTCGTACCCCACAAACGATTTCTTCGTATGTTCTCCACTAGATAGGAACTTTGGAGTGATTCTTCGTTGCACGTTGAGGGATGGTTATATGATCCATTTATATTAGCATTGTTGAGAGATTGCCCTAGTGAAAGTACGGACCCTAGGCCTCACTTTCAAGCATTGCAATACCGTTTTTGTGCCTGATTACTATTTGCTAACTTGCTGGTTTTATTTATTCAGATTATAAAAAAAATTCTACCATAAATATTACACTTTTATCAGCATCTCTTCGCCGAACTAGTGAACCTATACAAATTACGATTGTATTTGGTGTGTTGGGGACACAAGAGACTTTTTATTATTTGGTTGCAGGGTTGTTTGAGAGAGACCATCTTCATCCTACACCTCCCATGGACTGATAAAACTTAGGTCATCCACTTGAGGGAAAATTGTTCTTGTCCTACAAAACTCTACGCTTGGAGGCCCAACACGTCTCTACAAGAATAAAGGTGTGTACTAGGCATCAATAAGCATATGTGGTTGTTATGTCACTCCTGTCCTCATGGTCTTCTTGTAGCTTCTCAACTGAAGTCTGAATCTCAGTGACTTTCATGTCCAAGTCATGTAGCTTTGTCTCAAAGATCCTCTCAAGGCTCTCTTGATTTCGAGTGAGGGTAGCTAGTCCTTTCCCTATTCTCACTGTGGCCTCAAGCAGATAGCTGTGCTGTCCCTGCTTGGTCTTGAGATTGACTGCTGAGGGATCTGGAGTCTTTGAAGCTTTTTCATCCTTAGCCTTCTCTCTCTTCTCTTGAGCCTCAACTGAAGTAGGATGTGAAGCATCCACTACAACAATGTTATCCTCAAAGTCTGGCCTCAAGGGAAGGTGCTCTTTGTCCAACAAATATGTGCAAGTTGTGCCCATCTTGGAATTTATGAGCATCTGAATATGTGGAGCATAGCCACATGATCTCTTCTGGTCAGCTGCAGTCCTCTTAACTATCTCTACTATCAAGGACATCACCTTGAGCTTCTCTGGCACATCAAACATATGCAGCAAGTTGATGGAGTACCCTTTGATCATCCTGTGATCTCCAGACTTGGGCAACAAAGTGTGCCTGAGAATAGTTTTGATTGTTGGCAGCCCTGACAGCAGAGAATACACAGAGCCAAACTTATGAGTTTCCAAGTCATCATCTGGAATTTCCTTTTACATGTGTGCCATGGAGTTGTGGTCTTTCCTGGGATTTACATACACATCCGTATCATTATCTCCTTCTTCAGGAGCATTGATCAACTTGGCCCACTCAGGAATTGAAGACTGATATCTTGTGCCTTCCGTCATCCAGACTATCTTGCCATCTGGGTAAAAATGAGTTGTGGAATAAAACTGCATCGCCATCTCATCATTTGTTAGTTTTTGTCCCACAAAAGCATCAACTCCATTCATTCTAAAGCTCTCATGAACTCCAGGAAAGTGGTCTTCATTGTTGTCAATGAACTTCCAATCGACCCATCTCATGTCACTGACAATGGGCTTCTTGTCCAGGAGGACAGTCTCATAGAAATCCTATTATTCCTTGGTGTGGAACCTGTAGTCGACAGCAGTCCTTCTTCTTGTAGCGTAGGGGTCTATCTGCCTCCAAAGTCCGAGACCAGCATCTTTCCTTATCTTCATGTTTTCAGCAATAGGATGAGTGTCATCATGGTCTAGAATCTTGGGCTTGAGCTTTCTAAGCACTTGGGCCTCTTCATCTTCTTCAATTTCAGGCACTGGGGCCTTGTTCTTCTCAGCAGCAGGTATATTCCTAGTGCTTCTCTTTGGTGCAGACTGCTTTGGAGCTTGTGTAGAGGACTTGGGAGTAGTCTTGGGCTTGGATGGGCAGCCCCTAACTTGATTGCATCTCCCATGAGCTTCTGAGCTTTCGAAGATGGTGCAGCAGCCTCTTCTTCTTCATCTTCCTCTTCCTCATCAGATTGCATCATCATAGATGGCTTTCCAATAACTCTAGCCATGGTATTCTTGACCCTTTCCTTTCTATTTTTCCCCCAGCAGCCTCTTCTTCTGTTGACTTGGAGATTTCAAGAGTAGAGTCTCTAGCTTTGGACACAGGCTTCCTCTAAGCAGGAGCCTTATTCTTCATGCCTGGCTTGATGCCAGCAGCACTAGCAGCAGTATGCTCTTTCTTGATCAACTTCTTCTTGGAAGTGACCTCTTCATCAACTACAAAGTCTTCATCCACAAAATCTGAATTTCTCTTTCTCCTTGTCCTTGTTTCTGCCTTGGGCAGATTGCTTGGGGTGCTTCTGTTGCCCTCATCATAACTGCTATTGGAGGGACTAGTGCCCTCACTGAGATTTTGGTGCTCCTCAGACTTGTTCTGGCTATCACTCTGGTCTGACATCTCTGACACTGAAATCTGACCCTGTGAATAGATAGGTTGAGATGGAGTAGATGAGTATCACAAAGCACAGGCATGTTGCAAAACAAATGAGTCAAAAACTTAGTTTTAGTTTTCTAGAGAAAGCATTTCGGAGCTATCGATATTACAAACTCGGTGACACCGAAGTAGCTTTAGAGTCTAAACTGGTGAAATCTGTCAGACCGAGACACAGTTCGGTGACTCCGAGATGCTAGGGTTTCATAGAGAAAGTAAATTCGATCACACCGATTCGTACACTTCGGTCAGACCAAGTCGTACATGTGCAATGGCCTGGGCCAAATCGGTGAGACCGAAATGCTAATACCGGTCAGTCTGAGATGAGTTCGGCAGAAACCTAAACCGAAATATTTGCATCAAATCTAATCTAATGGAGTTTTGCAGTGGATAAAGTCGTTTCAATCGTGGCAAGAATATTGGCATTGACCTTGTGCTAAGAATCGAAGAGGGGAAAGCACAAAGGGTCGAGTTCATACCCTAGCTTGGTGATGAACCCGCTAAGGCGACACGGCAGCGAAGATTCCCGTTGACGGCGGAGGACACCAGCAGCAGGAGGTCACAGGCAATGAGGAGACGATCCTGAGACCACAAGTCGGCAGAGCTGGACAGGCGCGGGCGAAGGGTTGGAGAAATTTCCAAATTTTTGACCTGGGTATATATATATCCAATCACTGTCGGTGTGACCAAGTGGAACGACTTGGTGGCACCGAGATGCAGAATCGCAAGCGGTTGCTGCAACTCGGTGTGACAAAACTGTTCTAATCGGTTGTAGCGAGATCAAAAACCTAGATCAACTTAATGAACTCGGTATGACCAAATGGAATGGATCGGTCAGACCGAAATGCGCTAAGAGGTTTTGGAAGTTTAAGCCCTTGATGGATCGCTGCCTCCGAGTGCTCCTCACCCAGAGGGTCCGAATTCGACTTGTTCAAACTTTGTGATGTAGCATGAATAGAGTTTGAGATGAGAAAATCATTGATAGCTAGAGGGAGTACTTAGGCATTCTTGTCCATCCATTTGGCCAAAATAAAATGACCAAACAAGCAAAACAACAAATGGATGTCCTCGAATGAGAAAAATATGCAACCAACATGCTCACACAATAAGATAGGAAATAAGGCAAAGCATGCACAAACACTCTAGCATCTATCAAGCAATTGGTGATGACTAGGTCATCTATACATGAGTATATTGACTGGGGAGTCAAATGAGAACATTTGATCGTAGGTCATACTCATCGTTTAAGAACAAGTGGGGTCACCACTTTTACATAAAGCATTGTTGTGTTCACACCATTAGAGTTGCTTTAGCTCAATTCTTAGAGCAAAGCTCCCCCTAGATGTGATATCCCCCCTAAGAGGGATGAACTAACCTTGGGTTTTGTCGATGATGATTTCATGTAGGTGTTGAAGATGTAGATGCTCAATGTTGACGTAGATCATTTGGAGCAATCAATTGCAGTGAGTTGCACTTTCAATACCTACACGGGTTAGTCCCACAAGGAACATACAAGGATATCCATAGACATAGAGTGAAATCCACATGTGGTGTTGTCCATGAAAGCATTAGCTTACCTTGTCCCTTGTCTTACCAACAAGAGGGTTTGTGACTCCTTGAACTAGTGCAAGATGTGAAAGTTGATTGCACTTGTCCTTGCCAAATGAATACGAGTGAAGTATGTTGGCGGAGTCACCCTCAAGAACTCTCTAGTTCTTCTTCTATGGATCCACATCAACTTGATGTGAATCCTTGGAGTTGTAGTCATACTTGATGAAGTAGAACTTGATGTAGTCTTGGGAACCCACTTGACCAAGGCCTTAGGAGCTTCCTCAAATGCATCAATCTCCACTTGAAGCTTGTCCTTGCCTTTTAGCTGGTGGTCTTGTGGTGGAAGATCATCTTGAGCTTGTGTTCCTTTGAAAGAAGTGGGATCATACTTCTCTTGTTGAGGAACAAACTTCGTCTTGGGGTATTGATCTTCTTCCCACTCAACTCCATTCGCATTGAATTTGCATTCAAAACCAACACCGATTCCTCCGGTGCCTTCCTTGCTTGCGTATAATTTCATCAAATTGCTTACTCCCGGCAAGGCTCTTGTAAACACCTTTCTCTATAATTCCCTTCAGTAAGCTATTTTATTGATAAAGTGTAACTTGCCTAAGAGAATCATTAGTGGAATCAAGAGAACTACTAGAAGCAACAACATTGGATTTAACATGATTATTGTTACTACTAGAAGAATCTTTCTTACTCTTGTTGCTAGATTTAACTTATGGGATGTAAGTAGACAAGAGTAAACACTTGGCAATGTAAGAAGAACTTTTCTTTCGAAGATCATCATTGATTGCTTTTAAGAACCCATGCTCTTGCTCTAGATTGAGCTTTTCAAAGCGTAGCTTCTCATGAGTCTTTAAAAGCTCTCGATATCCTCTAAGGTAGTTTCATGAGCTAACTTTAGAGTGTTTTGTTCTTTAGTTAGACGCTCAATATCCTTCTTATCATCGTCATCTATTTTATCTTGATTAGCACGATTAATAGCATGTTTCTCATAGTTTTCATCACTAGAGTTGTTAACAAGTAAATCATCATCACCTAGCAAATCATCTTCATCACTATTGAAATCAACATACTCTGGGTGTGATACATTTGGGCCTTTATCCATGAAGCATATTCCAATCCCTTCATTTGGTGAATCAAATATGTCGTAGGAGTTGGATGACACAAGTGCAAGACCGGCAACACCTTCGTCTTGAGTATATTCAGAGTCGGAGTGATAGCTTCTCTCAGAGTGGTTGTCGGAGTCGGAACCGGATACCCATTCACCAACATGAGCTTGATGTCTTCGTCTTGTGTAGCTCTTTGATGACTTGTCCTTCCTTTCCGAATCCTTGCTTCTGCGAGAGAATCTTTGTTCGTAATGATCATCTCTACTCCTTCTTTCTCTTTTGCTTTTCCTTTTAGGTGAGTCTCCTCTTCTTTTGTAGGGAGCCATATACTCACTTGAGTAGTGTCCGGGTCTTCCACAATTGTAGCAATTGCGATCACGACTAGAGGATCTTTTGTCATTGTAGGACCTTGACTTGGAACTTCTATGTTTGCTTCTACTCTTGTAGAACTTGTTGAAGTTCTTTGCCATTAAGCTCAATTCTTCATTGAAGACTTGTTTCTAACTTGATGATGTAGGAGCATCACATGAATCTTTGTAAGCACCACTAGACTTGTTGTGAAGCTCTTCTTTATCCTTGAGTGACATCTCATGAGCAACAATTCTACCAATGACTTCTGTTGGCTTGAGATCTTTGTAATTGGGCATCATTTGGATCAATGTGCATACGGTATCACATTTTCCATCCAAGGCTCTTAGGATCTTTCTGATGATGAATTTGCCAGTCATGTCTTCACTTTCCTAAGCCGACAATCTCATTTGTGATGAGAGCAAGCCCAAAGTACATTTCAGCGACACCTTCAACATCCTTCATTTGAACTTGTCAGTTGACTTTGAAGCACATCCAATTTGGATTCCTTGAAGGAGTCGGTACCTTCGTGCATATCAATCAAAGTATCCCAAATTTCCTTTGCATTCTCAAGACGGCTGATTTTGTTGAATTCTTCGGGGCATAATCCGTTGAAGAGGATATCACAAGCTTGAGCAGTGTATTGCAACATCTTTAATTCTTTCGTGGTAGCTTCATGATTTGGTTCCCTTCCATTGAAGAATTCACCTTGCAAGCCAATAAACACAATAGCCCAAACGGCGGGGTTATGTCCAAGCATATGCATTTTCATCTTATGCTACCAACTAGCAAAATTAGTACCATCAAAGTAAGGACCTCTATGGTGGTAATTTCCCTCGCTAGACACCATACTCTCCTAGGTTGTGAAACCAAGGCTATGATCACCAAAGCAACGAAAATCAAGGCAAATGGAGACCAAAGCTCTGATACCACTTGTAGGATCAAAAGTAGGTCAAAAGGGGGGTGATTAGACTACTTGACCAAATAAAAATCTAGCCTTTTCCCAATTTTAAGTCTTGGCAGATTTTAACAACTTAGCACAAGTCAAGCAATCAACCTACACATGCAAATCTAAGAGTATAGCAGCGGAATGTGAATCATTGCATATGAAGGTAAAGGGAGGGGTTTGGAGTGGCAAACGCAATTTAGACACGGAGATTTTGGGCGTGGTTCCGATAGGTGGTGCTATCGTACATCCACGTCGATGGAGACTTCAACCCATGAAGGGTAATGGTTGCGCGAGTCCATGAAGGGTCCACGAAGAAGCAACCTTATCTATCCCACCATGGCCATCACTCATGAAGGACTTGCCTCACTTGGGTAGATCTTCACGAAGTAGGCCATCTCCTTGCATTTACAAACTCCTTGGTTCAACTCCACAATCTTGACGGAGGCTCCCAAGTGACACCTAACCAATCTAGGAGACACCACTCTCCAAAAGGTAATAGATGGTGTGTTGATGATGAACTCCTTGCTCTTGTGCTTCAAATGATAGTCTCCCCAACACTCAACTCTCTCTCACAGATTTGGCTATGGTGGAAAGATGATTTGAGGGCAAAGCAACTTGGGGAAGGCTAGAGATCAAGATTCTTGTGGTTGGATCGGAATGTCTTGGTCTCAACACATGAGTAGGTGGTTCTCTCTCAGAAAATGAATGGTGGAAGTGTAGGCACGTTCTGATGGCTCTCTCCTCTCTGATGAAGTGGAGGGTGGAGGGGTATATATAGCCTCCACACGAAATCTAACCATTACACACAAAAGAGCCAACTCGGTCAGACCGAATATGTGAACTCGGTGAGACTGATTCAGTTCAAAATGTGAACGTTAGGGTTTTGGGTGGGACCGACATGATCAACTCGGTGGGATCGATGTGCTAGGGTTAGGGCAAAACTTGACTCAGTGAGACCGGTTTCAGTAATAAGCAAACAGAGAGTTGGTCAGGCAAACTCGGTGGGACCGATCGCTCCTTTCGGTGAGATCGAAACATTATGAAAGGGAAACAGAGAGTTTACATTGCGAACTCGGTGGAACCGATCACTCATTTCGGTGAGACTGCACTGATTAGGGTTTCTGGCTATGGCTATGTCAACTGACTCGGTGGCATCGGATGAAAAATATCAGTGGGGCCGAGTTTGATTTTAGGTTTAGGACATATTTGGATTTGAGAAGATGGTTGAGGGCTTTGGAGCATATCACTGATAACCCACAAGTATAGGGGATCGCAACATTTTTTGAGGTTAGAGTATTCAACCCAAATTTATTGATTCGACACAAGGGAAGCCAAAGAATATTCTCAAGTATTAGCAGCTGAGTTGTCAATTCAACCACACCTAGAAACTTAATATCTGCAGCAAAGTATTTAGTAGCAAAGTAATATGATAGTAGTGGTAACGGTAGAAAAAGTAATATTTTTGTGTTTTATAGTGATTGTAACAGTAGCAACAGAAAATTAAATAAGCGAAGAACAATATATGAAAAGCTCGTAGGCATTGGATCAGTGATGGATTATTATGTCGGATGCGATCAATCATGCAACAGTTATAATGTAGGGTGACACAGAACTAGCTCCATTTCATCAATGTAATGTAGGCATGTATTCCGAATATAGTCATACGTGCTTATGGAAAAGAACTTGCATGACATCTTTTGTCCTACCCTCCCGTGACAGCGGGGTCCTATTGGAAACTAAGGGATATTAAGGCCTCCTTTTAATAGAGTACCGGACCAAAGCATTAACACATAGTGAATACATGAACTCCTCAAACTACGGTCATCACCAGTAAGTATCCCGATTATTGTCACTTCGGGGTTAACGGGTCATAACACATAATAGGTGACTATAGACTTGCAAGATAGGATCAAGAACTCACATATATTCATGAAAATATAATAGGTTCAGATCTGAAATCATGGCACTCGGGCCCTAGTGACAAGCATTAAGCATAGCAAAGTCAACATCAACCTCAGAACATAGTGGATACTAGGGATCAAACCCTAACAAAACTAACTAGATTACATGATAAATCTCATCCAACCCATCACCGTCCAACAAGCCTATGATGGAATTACTCACACACGGCGGTGAGCATCATGAAATTGGTGATGGAGGAAGGTTGATGACGACGATGGCGACGGATTCCCCCCTTCGGAGCCTCAAACAGACTCCAGATCAGCCCTCCCGAGAGAGTTTAGGGCTTGGCGGCGGCTTCGTATCGTAAAACGCGATGAATCCTTCTCTTTAATTTTTTTTCTCCCCGAAAGTGAATATATGGAGTCAAGATGGACGCCGGTGGAGCATCAAGGGGCCCACGAGGCAGGGGGCGCGTCCAGGGGGGTAGGCGTGCCCCCACCCTCATGGACAGGGTGTGGGCCCCCTAACATGGATTCTTCCTCCAGTATTTTTATATATTCCAAAAATAATCTCTGTTGATTTTCAGGTCATTCCGAAACTTTTATTTCTACACAAAAATAACACCATGGCAATTCTGCTGAAAACAGTGTCAGTCCGGGTTAGTTCCATTAAAATCATGCAAGTTAGAGTCCAAAACAAGGACAAAAGTGTTTGGAAAAGTAGATACGACGGAGACGTATCAATCACTAAGCATTTTGAGCAAGTAGACCATTAAGCAACACCTCATCCCCTTTTAATAGTATTGGCTTTCCTATGGACTCAATGTGATCTTGGATCACTAAAATAGAAATGAAGAGTCTTGAGCTTCTGCCAATATTTGTCCTTAGCATTTTGAGGGGTCCACATCTCTAGTCCATGCCATGCCAATCATTGAACTTCCTAAAATAATCATTTTGAAAGGATATTAGTTCAGTGAGCTATATGTTGTTATGAATTACCAAAACCACCCAGGGATTAGTTGCACTTTCAATCTCCCCCTTTTGGTAATTGATGACCACCCAAGTATTAGTTGCACTTTCAGAGAAAGATAATGATAATGATCATGAAACTTCATAGCAAGTTGCTACAGAACCTCGTAGGTCAACCAGAGCACGATCCGCACTAGAGTGGTACGGTAATCTTGTTCTGGAAGTCATGTTACTAGACCAAGATGAACCTATGAACTAGGAAGAAGTTATGATGAGCCCAGATTCCGACAGATAACTTGAAGACATGAAATCTAAGATAGGATCCATGTATGAGAACAAAGTGTGGACTTTGGTGGACTTGCCCGATGATCGGCAAGCCATTGAGAATAAGTGGATCTTCAAGAGGAAGACAGACGCTAATAATAGTGTTACTATCTACAAAGCTTGACTTGTCGCAAAAGGTTTTTGACAAGTTCAAGTTGTTGACTACAATGAGATTTTCTCACTCGTAGCGATGCTTAAGTCTGTCCGAATCATGTTAGCAATTGCCGCATTTTATGAAATCTGGCAAATAGATGTCAAAACTGCATTCCTTAATGGATTTCTTAAAAAAGAGTTGTATATGATGCAACCAGAAGGTTTTTTTGATCCTAGAGATGCTAACAAAGTGCAAACTCCAGCGATCCATCTATGGACTGGTGCAAGCATCTCAGAGTTGGAATATACGCTTTGATGAGGTTTTATACAGACTTATGGTGAAGCCTGTATTTACAAGAAAGTGAGTGGGAGCTCTGTAGCATTTCTGATATTATATGTTGATGACATATTATTGATTGGGAATGATATAGAATTTCTGGATAGCATAAAAGGATACTTGAATAAGAATTTTTCAATGAAAGACCTCGGTGAAGCTTCTTATATATTGGGCATCAAGATCTATAGAGATAGATCAAGACACTTGATATGACTTTCACAAAGCATGTACCTTGATAAAGTTTTGAAGAAGTTCAAAATGGATCAGTCAAAGAAAGGGTTATTGCATGTGTTATAAGGTGTGAAGTTGAGTAAGACTCAAAAACCCGACCACGGCAGAATATAGAGAAAGAATGTAAGTCATTCCCTATGCCTCAGTCATAGGTTCTATAAAGTGTGCCATGTTGTGTACCACACCTGCTGTGTGCCATGCCATGAGTTTGGCAAGGGGGTACAATAGTGATCCAGGAGTAGATCACTGGACAGCGGTCATAATTATCCTTAGAGAACTAAGGAAGTATTTTCTCGATTATGGAGGTGATAAAGAGTTTGTTGTAAAGAGTTACGTCGATGCAAGCTTTGACACTGATTCAGATGAAAATGAGTATCAATCTGGATATATATTGAAAGTGGGAGGAATTAGCTAAGAATAGCTCCATGCAGAGTATTGTAGACATAGAAATCTGCAAAATACATATGGATCTGAATGTGTCAGACCCATTGACTAAACTTCTCTCACAAGCAAAACATGATCACACCTTAGTGCTCTTTGGGTGTTAATCACATGGCGATGTGAACTAGATTATTGACTCTAGTAAACTCTTTGGGTGTTGGTCACATGGCGATGTGAACTATGGGTGTTAAATCACATGGTGATGTGAACTAGATTATTGATTCTAGTGCAAGTGGGAGACTGAAGGAAATATGCCCTAGAGGCAATAATAAAGTTGTTATTTTATATTTCCTTATTCATGATAAAGGTTTATTATTCATGCTAGAATTATATTGATTGGAAACCTGAATACATGTGTGAATACATAGACAAACAATGTGTCCCTAGCGAGTCTCTACTTGACTAGCTCGTTGATCAAAGATGGTAAAGGTTTCCTAACCATGGACATGAGTTATCATTTGATAACAAGATCACATCATTAGGAGAATGATATGATGGACAAGACCCATCTGTTAGCTTAGGTATTGATCGTTCAGTTTTATTGCTATTGCTTTGTTCATGTCAAATACATACTCATTCGACTATGAGATTATGCAACTCTCGGATACCAGAGGAATGCCTTCTGTGCTATCAAACGTCACAACATAACTGGGTGATTATAAAGATGCTCTACAGGTATCTCCGAAGGTGTTTGTTGAGTTGGCATAGATCGAGATTAGGATTTGTCACTCTGAGTTTTGGAGAAGTATCTCTGGGCCCTCTCGGTAATACACATCATAAGAAGCCTTGCAAGCAAAGTGACTAATGAGTTAGTTATAGGATGATGTATTACGGAATGAGTAAAGAGACTTTCCGGTAACGAGATTGAACTAGGTATGAAGATACCGACGATCGAATCTCGGGCAAGTAACATACCGATAGACAAAGGGAATTGCGTATGTTGTCATAACGGTTCGACCGATAAAGATCTTCGTTGAATATGTAGGATCCAATATGATCATCCAAGTTCCGCTATTGTTTATAGACCGGAGAGATGTCTCGGTCATGTCTACATAGTTCTCGAACCCGTAGGGTCCGCACGCTTAACGTTCGTTGACGATATAGTGTTATATGAGTTATATGATTTGGTGACCGGATGTTGTTTGGAGTCCCGAATGTGATCACGGACATGACGAGGAGTCTCGAAATGGTCGAGAGGTAAAGATTGATATATAGGACTATAGTATTCAGACACCAAAAGTGTTCCGGAGTGTATCGGGTATTTATCGGAGTATCGGAGGGGTTACCGGAACCCCCGGGGGAAATATATGGGTCATGAGAGGGGAGCACCCCAGCCCACAAGGGGTGGCGCTCCCCTATGGCAGGAGGCTGAACTGGGAGAAGGAAAAGGGGGGTTCGGCCCCCCTTTACTTTCTCTCTTCCCCCTTGCCTTTCTTCTTTGGTGAAATAAGGAAGGGGGCACGAGTTGGAGTCGGATCCTACTTGGGGCGCACCCTGGCTGCCTCCCCTCTCCCTCCCACCTATATATATGCAGGGGGCGCCCTTAGCACACACCAGAAAATTGCCTAGCCGTGTGCGGCACTCCCTCCACCGTTTACTCCCACGGTCATATCTTCGTAGTGCTTAGGCGAACCCTGCGCGGATCACTTCACCATCACCGTCACCATGTCATCATGCTGACGAAACTCATCTACTACCTCGATAGCTTGCTGGATCAAGAAGGCGAGGGACGTCACCGAGCTGAACATGAGTAGAACTCGGAGGTGCCGTACGTTCTGTACTTGATCGGTCGGATCTAGAAGAAGTTTGACTACATCAATCGCGTTGTCAATCACTTCTGCTTACGGTTTACGAGGGTACATAGACACACTCACTACAAAAAAAGACACATTGATACGTCTCTATCGTATCTACTTTTCCAAACACTTTTGCCCTTGTTTTGGACTCTAACTTCTTTGATTTGAATGGAACTAACCCGGACTGACGCTGTTTTCAGTAGAATTGCCATGATGTTGTTTTATGTGCAGAAAACAAAAGTTCTCGGAATGACCTGAAACTCCACGGAATATCTTACAATAAATAATAAAAAATCCTCGCCAAAGATGAAGACCAGGGGGCCCACACCCTTGTCACGAGGGTGGGGGCGCCCCACCCCCCTAGGGCGCGCCCCCTACCTCGTGGCCCCCCTGGAGACCCCCTGACTCCAACTCCAACTCTATATAACTGCTTTCGGGGAGAAAAAAATAGGAGATAAGAAATCATCGCATTTTATGATACGGAGCCACCACCAAGCCCTAAAACCTCTCGGGACGGCTAATCTAGAGTCCGTTCGGGGCTCCGGGGAGGGGGATTCGTCGCCGTCGTCATCATCAACCATCCTCCATCACCAATTTCATGATGCTCACCACCGTGCGTGAGTAATTCCATCGTAGGCTTGCTGGACGGTGATGGGTTGGATGAGATTCACCATGTAATCGAGTTAGTTTTGTTAGGGTTTGATCCCTAGTATCCACTATGTTCTGAGATTGATGTTGCTATGACTTTGCTATGCTTAATGCTTGTCACTAGGGCCCGAGTGCCATGATTTCTGATCTGAACCTATTATATTTTCATCAATATATGAGTGTTCTTGATCCTATCTTGCAAGTCTATAGTCACCTATTGTGTGTTATGATCCGTTAACCCCGAAGTGACAATAATCGGGATACTTACCGGTGATGACCGTAGTTTGAGGAGTTCATGTATTCACTATGTGCTAATGCTTTGTTCCGGTTCTCTATTAAAAGGAGGCCTTAATATCCCTTAGTTTCCATTAGGACCCCGCTGCCATGGGAGGGTAGGACAAAAGATGTCATGCAAGTTCTTTTCCATAAGCATGTATGACTATATTCGGAATACATGCCTACATTACATTGACGAATTGGAGCTAGTTCTGTGTCACCCTATGTTATGACTGTTACATGATGAACACATCCGGCATAATTATCCATCATTGATCCGATGCCTACGAGCTTTCCATATACTGGTTTACGCTTATTTACTTTCCTGTTGCTATTGTTACAATCACTACAAAATACCAAAAATATTACTTTGCTTTCATTACTCTTTTGTTACCATTACCATCACTATCATATTACTTTGCTACTAAACACTTTGCTGCAGATACTAAGTTTCCAGGTGTGGTTGAATTGACAACTCAGCTGCTAATACTTGAGAATATTCTTTGGCTCCCCTTGTGTCGAATCAATAAATTTGGGTTGAATACTCTACCCTCGAAAGCTGTTGCGATCCCCTATACTTGTGGGTTATCAAGACTAATTTCTGGCGCCGTTGCCGGGGAGCATAGCTCTATTCTTTGAGTCACTTGGGATTTATATCTGCTGGACACTATGAAGAATTTGAAAGACGCTAAGACAACAATTTATCCCTCAACTACGAGGGGAGGTAAGGAACTGCCATCTAGCTCTGCACTTGATTCACCTTCTGTTATGAGTAAGCTTGCGACACCTAAACCTGCTTCTGCTATTCGTTCTGATATGTCGCATGTTATTGATGATGGTACTTCTGCTATACATGATACTTATGATGAAACTACCTCTATGCCTGATACTACTATGCCACTTAGTGATTTTCTCGAGGAACGACTTGCTAGGGCTAGAGAGATTGAAAATATTGAATCTGATTATGAAGATGAAAGTGATGATGAAGAATCACTTGTTATTCCTGAGGTTATTTATTTGATCAAGATGCTTCTTTAGCTATTTTAGCTTGCAAACATAGATATGAACTTAAAAGGTTATTAGCTAACTGGAATAAGCAATATATAAATGCTAGGATGAGACCTGAACCTGCTTTTGCTACTTCACCTATATGTGTTACTGATAAGGATTATGAATTCTCTGTTGATCCTGATATAATTACTTTGGTTGAATCTGATCCTTTTCATGGCTATGAATCTGAAACTATTGTAGCACATATTACTAAATTAAATGATATAGCCACCCTGTTCACTAATGATGAGAGATCTCGCTACTTTTATATCCTCAAAATATTTCCGTTCTCATTAAAGGGTGATGCTAAGATATGGTTTAATTCTCTTGATCCTGGTTGTGTGCGTAGTCCCCAGGATATGATTTACTACTTCTCTGCTAAATATTTCCCTGCTCATAAGAAACAAGCTGCTTTAAAGGAAATATACAACTTTGTGCAAATTAAAGAAGAGAGTCTCCCATAAGCTTGGGGGAGGCTTCTCAAGTTACTTAATGCTTTGCCTGATCATCCTCTTAAGAAAAATGAAATACTTGATATCTTTTATAATGGACTAACCGACGCTTCGATAGATTACCTGGATAGTTGTGCTGGTTCTCTTTTCAGGGAAAGAACACCGGATGAAGCTGAAGTCTTATTGAATAATATGTTGACAAATGAAAATAATTGGGCACCTCCTGAGCTAGCTCCTGCTCCAATTAATGATCCTATTCCTAAACCAATTCCGAAGATGAGAGGTATTCTATTTCTCAGTCCCGAAGATATGCAAGAGGCAAAGAAATCTATGAAAGAAAAAGGTATTATAGCTGAAGATGTTAAGAATTTACCTCCTATTGAAGAAATGCATGGTCTTAATTTACCGCCTATTGAAGAAACATATGATCTCAATCCTTTATTTATTGAAGAACCTCCAGACATCAATAACCCGACACAGGCAGTAAACGTAAATTCTGTCTATAGATATGATAAAGCTGAAATCCCTCCTGCTAAAATTGCTAGCCAATGCTTGGATGAGTTTGATAATTTTATGCTTAAGCAAGAAGACTTCATTGCTTATTTTGGTAGACAACTAAAACAAGATGCTGATATGATTAAATACTTGGGTGATTATATGGCTAATAATAGAGGTGAACTTAAACTTGTTAGCAAACATGCTTCTATGGTTACCACTCAAGTAGAACAAGTACTCAAAGCTCAAAAAGAATTGCTCAATGAGATGAATAGTAAGAAAAATGATTATGCTGTTAAAGTGGCTACTAGAACTGGTAGAATGACTCAGGAACCTTTGTATCCTGAAGGCCACCCTAAGAGAATTGAGCAAGATTCTCAGAGAAATAATATTGATGCACCTAGTTCTTCTAAAAAGAAGAAAAAGAAAAATGGTAGAACTGTGCAAACTTCTAGTGAACCTATTGCTGAACCACCTGATAATCCAAATGATATTTCTATTTCTGATGCTGAAACACAATCTGGCAATGAACATGAACCTAATGAAAATGTTAATGATGATGTTCATAATAATGCTCAACCTAGTAATGATAACGATGTAGAAATTGAACCTGCTGTTGATCTTGATAACCCATAATCAAAGAATCAACGTTATGATAAGAAATACTTTGTTGCTAGGAAACATGGTAAAGAAAGAGAGCCTTGGGTTCAAAAACCCATGCCTTTTCCTCCCAAACCATCCAAGAAAAAGGATGATGAGGATTTTGAGCTCTTTGCTGAAATGATTAGACCTATCTTTTTGCGTATGCGATTAACTGATATGCTCAAAATGAATCCTTATGCTAAGTACATGAAAGATATTGCTACAAATAAAAGAAAGATACCGGAAGCTGAAATTTCCACCATGCTTGCTAATTATACTTTTAAGGGTGGAATACCAAAGAAAATTGGAGATCCAGGAGTACCTACTATACCATGCTCCATCAAAAGAAACTATGTTAAAACTGCTTTATGTGATCTTGGAGCCGGTGTTAGTGTTATGCCTCTCTCTTTATATCGTAGACTTGACTTGAATAAGTTGACACCTACTGAAATATCTTTGCAAATGGCTGATAAATCAACTGCTATACCTGTCGGTATTTGTGAGGATGTGCCTGTTGTAGTTGCAAATGTTATTATTTTAACGAACTTTGTTATTCTTGATATTCCCGAGGATGATAGTATGTCGATTATTCTTGGAAGTCCTTTTCTTAATACTGCAGGGGCTGTTATTGATTGCAACAAAGGCAATGTCACTTTTCATGTTAATGGTAATGAGCATACGGTACACTTTCTGAGGAAACAACCTCAAGTTCATAGTATCAATTCTATCAGAAAAATTCCATCGATTATATTTGGAGGTTTTGAATTTCCTCTTCCTACTATCAAGAAGAAATATGATATACTTATTATTGGGGATGTGCATATTCCCGTTGAGGTAACCTAGTGTTATTCAAAATTTCTCCAGTTTCATGTTAATCGGAATGAGTTTGTTAACAAGACTTGATCAACCTTGTTAGTGGATTCCTTTCGATGAGCATGAGATGGATGAAACTAGAAGCACAACCTTCTGTACCCTCTCTATACTTTCTGTTATTTAGTTAAAATAAAGTAAAAATAAATAATTTTCTGTCTGTTATCTGATTATCCGTGCAATATAAAAATACCCCGAAAATAAAAGTTCTCCAAATGCCCTGAAAATTAAATATGATTTTTATAGAATATTTGAGGATTTATGGAACAAAGAACACACCAGGGGGGCCAACCACCTTGCCACGAGGGTGGAGGGCGCGCCCACCCCTTTAGGGGGCACCCCATGCCTCGTGGGCCCACGGTGGCCCTCCTCCACTTATTATTTCAGCCACACACTTCATCTTCCTCCCCCAAACACGAAAAACGAGCTCAAACCCGAGTCCAAGCTCGTTTTGCTGCCATTTTCGATCTCCTTGCTCAAAGCACCTCTCACAAAACTGCTTGGGAGATTGTTCCTTGGTATGTGACTCCTCCATTGGTCCAATTAGTTTTTTTTCTAGTGCTTTATTCATTGCAAATTTTTGCTACTTAGGTGACCCTATTCTTGAGCTTGCATGTCAAATTTATATGGTCAAAAGTAGTTTTGATGCATGATATAGGCTCTAGGCACTTGTAGGAGTAGTTGCTATCAATATTATTGAGTTTGGTTTACTTTTATTTTGAAGTTACTAAAAAAATTCAGAATTTTTCAGAGGAAGAAATATGCTTAGGAAAATGTTCCAAGGTTGTTCTTCAAGGAAGCAAGGACCCAGGCTTGCAATGCGTGATGCTGACGAAGAGCCACCAAGAGACGCTCCAGTGCGTTCTTGTGAGTGGCCTTCTGAAAATTTTATGGATCAAGCAAGAATTAGAGAAGAATTTAATGCATATGTGCATAATGCCGGTCTTGAGGACTTCGAGGCAGACAAATGCCCCCAGTATCATGAGCTCACAAGCTCTTTTGTGAGGAGGTTTGAGTATTCATCTTCGCGTAATTCTCGTTCAGTCATGTTTGATCTTTATGAAAAATCTTATACCATGGACTTAGAGGATTTCACTTTTGCTTGCAAACTTCCACAATGGGGTAGTGTTAGGGATCCCCCTAAATCTAAATTTAGAAACTTTCTTGCTAATATAACTGTAGGGGAATCTAGAGATATAACGCAAGCTACCATAGGGAGCATTCACTTTCCTGCTATACATTATTTTTCTCTCTTCATAGGTAGGTGCATAAATGCTAAGGATGAAGCATGTCACATGTGTGTCCCTGACCTTAGCATTCTCAGGAGTGCTGTGTCAGGAGACCAATCTTATCATATGGGAGCCATTGTAGCTCGTAGGTTGCATCATAATAGACATAATGGAGATTTCTTTGGAGGAATTTATGCAACCCGCTTAGCTAAATTTCTTGAGATAGACGTTCATGAAGGAGACATGGAGTTGCCTCCTGCTTATTTAGATTTTGATTCTATGGTTTCCCACCATTTTGTCGAGAGGAACGAATCACCTCTCCAGTACCGACTAATCTTTGACAGACGCCGTGTTGTCCATATTACTCTCCCTGCTCCTACTTTCTTTGATTATCAGGCAAGAGGAGGATATACTATTACCAGAGAGGAGGCAGATGAGTATGAGAGGAGAGCGGAGGCCGCTCGTTGCCACACTACAGCTTAGGAGACGATAACTGCTGCATCACAGTACGACCGCAACAACTATTATTATGGATATCAGCCAGGCCAACCGTGGCCATAGACCAACTTAGGCCAAAAGCCTAAGCTTGGGGGAGTATGTATTTCTCACCGACATTACATTTATGTTCACACACACTCATTGCTAGATGTCGGTGCTCATACTTTTTCATTGTATCATCCATGCTAGTTTATTTCCTTTTATGCTTTCTTCTTGTGTGTTTAATAAACCTTAGGAAAAAAACCAAAAAAATTAGTTGTAGCTTATAATTAATTTACTTTCCATGCTTGTAGTAGTAATTAGAAAGAAAACCCAAAAAGATTTCCTGTTCTTCTTTTGCTTGTTGGGAGCTTTCCCATGTAAATAGTTTTATTTCTTTTCTTTCTTTGGGGGTCAGTAGGAGAACACCATGATTAAATTGTTGAAGTGGCTCTTATTTGCACTATTGTTTATCTGACAAAAGAGCCCATATTGCGTTGTCTTCTCCTGTTTATTGAATGCTCGCAGATTCCAGCTTAGTCCAATGCACGTGCACTCTTATTATTATTCACGTCGTTCGGTCGTGCAAGTGAAAGGAAATTATGATGATATATGATGGACTGACTGAGATGAGAAAAGCTGGTACGAACTCGACCTCTTTTGTTTTTGTAAATATGATGAGTTCATCGTTCTTGATTCAGCTTGTTATGAATAAAAATGTTTGCAATGACAATTAGAGATCATAGTTTCTTGTTCCATGATTGATTAGCTATGAGTTATAATGGTTTACCTTGCGTGCCAACATGCTATTAAAATGGTTATGATGTGGTATGATAGGGTGGTATCCTCCTCTGGATGATTTAAGTGACTTGACTTGGCACATGTTCACGCATGTAGTTGAAACAAATCAACATAGCCTTCACGATATTTATGTTCATGGTGGATTATATCCTACTCATGCTTGCATCCAATGTTTATTAATTTTAATGCATGTACATGGCTGTTGTCGCTCTCTAGTTGGTCGCTTCCCAGTCTCTTGCTAGCCTTCACCTATACTAAGCGGGAATACTGGTTGTGCATCCAAACTCCTTAAACCCCAAAGTTATTCCACATGAGTCCACTATACCTTCCTATGTGCGGTATCTACCTGTCATTCCAAGTAAATTTGTATGTGCCAACCTCTAAACCTTCAAATAAGCATCATGTTCTATATGCTCGAATAGCTCATGTATCAACTACGGCTGTCTGTATCTTCCATGTTAAGCGGGTTATTCTCAAGTGGAGTGGACTCCGCTCCTCGCTCACGAGATAAATGGCTTGTCACCGGGATGCCCAGTCCCATGCTTTATGCAAACTAAATCAAAATAATTGCAAACAAAACTCCCCCTAGGACCTGATGTATGTTGGAGGCACTCGTTGTTTCGAGCAAGCCATGGATTGATGTTTGTTGGTGGAGGGGGAGTATAAACTTTACCATCCTGTTTGGGAACCGCCTATAATGTGTGTAGCATGGAAGATATCGCCATCTCTTGGTTGTTATGTTGACGATGAAAGTATACCGCTCAAAATATTATTCACCTCTATTTCAAAACCGAGCTCTGGCACCTCTACAAATCCCTGCTTCCCTCTATGAAGGGCCTATCTATTTACTTTTATGTTGAGTCATCACCCTCTTATTAAAAAGCACCAGTTGGAGAGCACCGTTGTCATTTGCATTCATTATTGTTAGTTTACATTGGGTGTGACTATGATTGGATCTCTTTTACCATGAATTATAATGTCTAGTCAATCCTTGATCTTTAAAGGTGCTCTGCTTTTATGTTTTGTGGTCTCAGAAAGGGCTAGCGAGATACCATCTTGTTATATCATATTATGATTGTTTTGAGAAAGTGTTGTCATCCGAGATTTATTATTATGGCTTGCTAGTTGATTATGCTATTGATATGGGTAATCATGAGGCCTAAGAATTATTGCAATTGTGGTTAGTTATAATCTTTGCTAAAAACTTGAATGCTAGCTTGACATATTTATACCAACAAGAGCAAGCAGAGTTTGTAAAAGTTTTTGTTTATTTCTTTCAGTTTGTCAACTGAATTGCTTGAGGACAAGAAAGGGTTTAAGCTTGGGGGAGTTGATACGTCTCCGTCGTATCTACTTTTCCAAACACTTTTTCCCTTGTTTTGGACTCTAACTTGTATGATTTGAATGGAACTAACCCGGACTGACGCTGTTTTTTCAGCAGAATTGCCATGATGTTGTTTTATGTGCAGAAAACAAAAGTTCTCGGAATGACCTGAAACTCCATGGAATATCGTACAATAAATAATAAAAAATCCTCGCCAAAGATGAAGACCAGGGGGCCCACACCCTTCTCACGAGGGTGGGGGGCGCCCCCCCCTAGGGCGCGCCCCCCTACCTCGTGGGCCCCCTGGAGACCCCCCGACTCCAACTCCAACTCTATATAACTGCTTTCGGGGAGAAAAAATAGGAGAGAAGAAATCAATGCGTTTTACGATACGAAGCTGCAGCCAAGCCCTAAAACTTCTCGGGAGGGCTGATCTGGAGTCTGTCCAGGGCTCCGGAGAGGGGGATTCGTTGCCGTCCTCATCATCAACCATCCTCCATCACCAATTTCATGATGCTCAACGCCGTGCGTGCGTTATTCCAACGTAGGCTTGCTGGACGGTTATTGGTTGGATGATATTCACCATGTAATCGAGTTAGTTTTGTTAGGGTTTGATCCCTAGTATCCACTATGTTCTGAGATTGATGTTGCGATGACTTTGCTATGCTTAATGCTTGTCACTAGGGCCCGAGTGCCATGATTTGAGATCCGAACCTATTATGTTTTCACCAATATATGAGTGTTCTTGATCCTATATTGCAAGTCTATAGTTACCTATTATGTGTTATGATCCGTTAACCCCGAAGTGACAATAATCGGGATACTTACCGGTGATGACCGTAGTTTGAGGAGTTCATGTATTCACTATGTGCTAATGCTTTGTTCCGGTTCTCTATTAAAAGGAGGCCTTAATATCCCTTAGTTTCCATTAGGACCCCGCTGCCACGGGAGGGTAGGACAAAAGATGTCATGCAAGTTCTTTTCCATAAGCACGTATGACTATATTCGGAATACATGCCTACATTACATTGACGAATTGGAGCTAGTTCTGTGTCACCCTATGTTATGACTGTTACATGATGAACCACACCCGGCATAATTATCCATCATTGATCCGATGCCTACGAGCTTTCCATATACTGGTTTACGCTTATTTACTTTCCTGTTGCTATTGTTACAATCACTACAAAATACCAAAAATATTACTTTGCTTTCATTACTCTTTTGTTACCATTACCATCACTATCATATTACTTTGCTACTAAACACTTTGCTGCAGATAGTAAGTTTCCAGGTGTGGTTGAATTGACAACTCAGCTGCTAATACTTGAGAATATTCTTTGGCTCCCCTTGTGTCGAATCAATAAATCTGGGTTGAATACTCTACCCTCGAAAGCTGTTGCGATCCCCTATACTTGTGGGTTATCACACATCCGTGACATTTTGGGCCGAACAAAATTTTTTCTGTCATACATATGACACTTCTATGACGATAATTGTGACAAAACCCGGTATCATCATAGATGTGGTGGGCTCCTACTTCTATGACAAAAAATCATGACAGAAAATCGGCTTTTCGTCCTCGGCGGGCCGGAGATGCAGCTGCATGACATTCTTTGGGCCGTCCATGACGGAAAAACCCGTGGTAGAAGCGAGGGCGAGGAAAATTTCGGGGAGTTCCCGGTTACGGTGGGAGGTCAGGGGCCGAGCGATGCGCGTTTCTTTCGTACACGTATGCGTGTGTGCGCGAGGCGTTGGCTCTAACTGAACCCGAGCGAGGCGTTGGGCTCTAACTGAACCCGAGCGATTGCGCTGCAGGCTACGCGTTACTGAACCCGAGCAATCGATCGATGGCTGTTAACTGAACCCGATCGAGCGATTCCTTCGCTACTGCTGCTAACTGAAGCCGATCGATGCTGCCTCTGGGATGAACAGTGAGTGTTGCGGGGGGGGGGGGGGGGGGGGGGGGGGGGGGGGGGGGGGGGGGGGGGGTTGGATGAACAGTGAGCGGTGGCGTTGCCTCTGGATGAACAGGACCCCGTGGTGTGGTGGAGGGCTGGATGAACAGTAGACGGTGGAGGGGTCCCCGTGGAGGGGTGGTTGAACAGGACCCCATGGTGTGGAGGGCTGGATGAATAGTAGACGGTGGAGGGGTGCCCGTGGAGGGGTGGTTGAACAGTAGCCGGTGGAGTAGCACGCGGTGGAGGCTGGATGAACAGGAGCCCGTGGAGGCTGGAGGAGGTCGACTGTGGAGATGAACAGTATCCCGTGGAGTCCTGTTTTGGGGTACGCCACACCCTCCCGATGAACAGGACCCCCGTTTCGACCGTAGGAGGTCCGTTTCGTCCGTTTTGCGGTACGCCACACACCTCCCGATCAACAGGACCCCTGTTTCGACCGTAGGAGGTCGTTTCGTCCGTTTTGCGGTACGCCACACCCCTCCCGATCAACAAGACCCCCGTTTCGACCGTAGGAGGTCCATTTCCTCCGTTTTGCGGTACACCAGACCCCTCCTGATCAACAGGACCCCGTTACGAACGTAGGAGGTCTGTTTCCTCCGTTGTGCGGTACGCCAGGCCTCATTTCCATCGCATGTTCCGTCCAAGCCCTCCCGATGAACATGACCACACATTCCGTTCCAACCCAGCCGGTTGGCTCCCATGCTTTCTGTTGCCTCCCCATGAACACGACGCATTCCGTTGCCTCCCCATGAACACGACGACGATGCTGTTTCTCCATTCCGACCCAGCCATGTACACGAGCCCTGGCCGTATGTATGCGCGAGTAGGCGTTCGAGACGCCGCCCGTATGTACACATACGTGGCCGTATTTTCTTTCTTGCACCATGGCTGATGTACGTACGTGTACATGCTACGTGTGCGCCTCTACTACGACACGACGCGCCTCTACATCCACTAGTATATATGCACGTACACGTTCGCGACTAGAATGACAACGCTATGTACGCTTCGACCAGGTGGGTCCCGACTGTCAGGCACTTCCTTGCCTGCGAAGATGTAGCTGGTGGGTCCTAGTAGTCAGGGGGGCGAAACATTTTTTTGCCCGGACGCACTTCCTTATGTGCAAAGATGTAGCTGGTGGGTCCCAGCAGTCAGGGGCAAACATTTTTTTCGTGAAATAAGGTGGCCCGTCTGGTGGGTCCCCGCTGTCAGGTGGAGGAATAATTATTTTGCATGTAATAAGGAGGCACTTCCTTGCTGCGGCCATGGACCCAACTGTCAGCCACTCCATGTACATTCCACGTTTGATGGAGGCCGTTCCTTGACCACGTTGACCACGCCGCGCCAAGAGCACCAGGGCGGTGGATGACGGCGAGGCCAAGGAAGGGGACGACGCGGAGCCGGGGAAGACGCGGCAGTGGATGCCCACGCGTAGAGGAGTACAAGGGTTCACTGGTTCGCTGCGGTGTGAGGCTGTCGTCGCCGCAAAATAACATGGGGTGTGGGTGAGTAGAGGGATGGCCTGGCCAGCGGTGGGAGTAGTAGGGGGTGGTGAGGCCTCCGCCGCATCACAGCCGGCCACGGGAGGCAGGAGCATGACGCACGACCGGCGCTGGTTTGGGCGGCTCGAGCAAGAAGACCAGAGGTTGAACCAGCACTACGGCCGTTGGATGGACATCATACGGTCACTGGAGCTAGAATCGTGCATATTGACTAAGTTGACAAAGCCCTCCGTCCCCGTCAACTTAGTAGGCCCACAAGTCAGCCTGCCACTATACTGGGTCCCAGCTAACAGGGGGAGTATTCATTTTTTTGTGCGTAATAAGGAGGCACTTCCTTGCGTGCGAAGATATAACTAGTGGGTCCGAGCTGTCAGTGGCAGTAACGTTTTTTTCGCGAAATACAGAGGCCCTTTCAATGGGTCCCTGATGTTAGGTGGAGGAATCATTATTTTGGACGTAATAAGGAGGCATTTCCTTGCGTGCGGCCATGGACCCAGCTGTCGGCCTCTCCACATACAGTCCACTTCAGATGCATGTCGGTCGTTGACCACATTGACCAGGCCGCACCTAGAGCACCAGGGTGGTGGACGACGGCGAGGCATATGAAGGGAATGACACGGAGGCAGGGAAGACTCGGAAGTTGTTTCCCACGCAGAGGGGAGTACGATTGTACGAGGGTTTACTGGTTCGTCTGCGTTGTCGAAGAATAATAGCAGGTGTAGGTGAGTAGAGGGATGGCTAGGCCAGTGATGGGAGTACGGTGGGGTGGTGAGGCTTCGCGGCAGCACAGCCGGCCGCGGGGAGGAGGGAGTAGGCAGTCCCGCCGGCGCTTGTTTGAGCGGCTGGAGGAGGAAGAGCAGAGATTGAAGAAGCACGACGGTCGTTCGATGGAAATCCAACAGTCACTGCTTGTGCGTCAACCTTTTTTTAGAAAAGCCTCAAATCTGTGGAAAACAACATACAACACATCTGCCATTATTTCTAATAATTTACAACCCATTTGCTAATTCTTAAGGTTTTTTTGGAGCCCATATTCTTTTCGTTAGCATTACAGCCCATATTGTGGCTACGGTTAAAAAATTATACGAAGTTTTGCATATTTCGGTGAGGTCCGAACTATTTTTAATCCCGAAATTTCGACTCACATTCAAACTGATTTTAAAAATAAATATATATCAATATAAAATCCAACAAATTCTCCACGCATAAAAATTAATGTAATTTAAAATCTCAAAATGAAAAAAAAGATATTTGAAACTAATTGCCGGTTTGATGTGTTTTAAAAATGTACAGCCCAATTCTCATTACTGATGGGCCATTTTCTCGGCCAGCCGAATGAAAGCTTTCCTCGTCTTGAAATATTTGCAGCCCAACAGGCCTGACAAAGCGACTTACTTGGCAAATCACAAAAAACTGGGTTGTGGCCGTGGACCCAGCTGTCAGCCTCTCCACGTACAGTACTCTTCCGATGGAAGTCGTTCATTGACCACGTTGACCATGCCGCATGGAGAGCACTAGGGCGGTAGACGACGGCGAGGCCTAGGAAGGGGACGACGCGGAGCCGGGGACGACGCGGAGCCGGGGAAGACGCGGCAGTGGAAGCCCGTGCGGAGAGGAGTACGAGAGTTCACTGGTTCGGCTGCGGTGTGAGGCTGCCGTCGCCGCAGGGCCTGGCCAGCGGTGGGAATAGTAGGGGGCGGTGAGGCCTCCGCGGCAGTACAGCTGGCCACGGGAGGCAAGAGCATGCGGCACGACCGGCGCTGCTTTGGGCGGATGGAGCAAGAAGACCAGATGTTGAAGAAGCACTACAACCATTGGATGGACATCGTACGGTCACTGGAGCTAGAATCGTTCATATTGACTAAGTTGACAAAGCCCTTCGTCCCCGTCAACTTAGTAGGCCCACAAGTCAGCCTCCCACCAAGGTGGGTCCCAGCTAGACGGGGGAGTATTCATTTTTTTGTGCGTAATAAGGAGGCACTCCCGGTGGGTCCGAGCTGATAGCAGGGGGAACAGTTTTTTTGCGAAATACGGTGGCCCGTCAGGTGGGTCCCAGCAGTCAGGGGGGAAACATTTTTTTCGCGAAATAAGGTGGCCTGTCCGATGGTCCCAGCTGTCAAGTGGAGGAATAATTATTTTGCGCGTAATAAGGAGGCACTTCTTGCGGCCGCCGTGGACCCAGCTGTCAGCCTCTCCACGAACAGTACTCTTTCGATGGAAGTCGGTCGTTGACCATGTTGACCACGCCGCGCCGAGAGCACCAGGGCGGTGGATGATGGCGAGGCCTAGGAAGGGGACGACGCGGAGCCGGGGAAGACGCAACAGTGGAAGCCCGCGCGGAGAGGAGTGTGAGGGTTCACTGGTTCGGCTGCGGTGTGAGGCTGCCGTCGCCGCGGAATAACAGGGGGTGTGGGTGAGTGGAGGAATGGCATGGCTAGCGGTGGGAGTAGTATGGGGGCAGTGTGGCCTCCGCGTCAGCACGGCCGGCCACGGGAGGCAGGAGCGGGCGGCACGACCGGCGCTGCTTTGGGCGGCTGGACCAAGAAGACCAGAGGTTGAAGAAGCACTACGGCCGTTGGATGGACATCGTACGGTCACTGAAGCTAGAATCGTTTATATTGACTAAGTTGACAAAGCCCTTGGTACGCTCCAACTTAGTAGGCCAACAGGTCAGCCACCGAAACGGTGCGCCCCAGATGTCAGGGGGAGGAATCATTTTTTGGGCGGCCGAAGCTAAGAATATCCGAGATTGAAGAAGAAGCACGACATCCGTTGGATAGACATCCAATGGCCACTGCTGCTAGAATCGTGTGTTGACTATAATAAGTTGACAAAGCCTTGCATACGCGTCAACTTATTTTTTTAGGGGACGCGTCACTTAGTAGGCCCACAAGTGTGTGCCAGAGAACTTCTAGCCCATTTGCATTTTGTAAGAATGTACAACCCATTTTTGAATTCTAATGGAATTTACAACAGCCCATTTACAGTTTGTTAAAAGTACAGCCCATTTTCTAGCTAGGACAATGATTAATAATTTCAAGAAACGGTTGAAGATAGAATTCAATAAAATTTCCCACATTTTGATGGGATCCAAAATATTTTTATCCCGAAATTTCTAGTCAGATTAAATATAAATTTGTATTACGTAAAAATCCAACAAAACATTGCGCGCGCAACAATGAAAATTTAAGATTTTCAAAATCCATAAATAATATTTTATAAACTAATTTTGTGTTTGGTGCATTTTTTATAGTTACTGCCCAGTTTTTATAATTACATCCCATTTATTATTTTTTAAAGCCCATTTTCCTGTTAAGCCTAATGCATCCCTCCTAGGAAAGATTTGCAGCCCAGCAGGGCGGAGAATAACAAGTTGACCTTGCCTGGGTATTCCTCAGAAAGACGTATAGCTGGGCTAGCCATTTTCATGTTGAAAAAATTAGTATCTAGGCTGGATATCTGGCCTGGGCTAGACGGGCCACAGCCCGCCCAGTTAATACCCTGCTCTCCTCTGAACAACAATGAAATCATCGCCAAGAAAAACTCTGCAGTGCTCACGCCTCAAAAACACAAATACTGCTCGAGCTGCTTGGTCCCAGCTGTCGGCCGCACCTTGTCCAATTCTCTCGTTTATATTGACTACATAGGTTGACAAAGGTGTGGGACCGTGATGTCAGGAAACCAGGAGAAAGCAAAAAATATAGTTGTACATAATAAGGAGGCACTTACGTATGTGCGGCTATGGCCCTAGTGGGTCCCTAGTGTCATCCAGTCAAAATAAAGTAATCTCCTGAATCCTCATGTTCGTTGACGATGTTAACAATGCTCGGCGCCACGGCGAGCGCAACAACTCGAAGGACAATGGAGAGGGCCTCACGGGCCCTACGGATGGTCTGATACAGCGCCCGCTGCTCATTCAGGAAGCCAGGATCATCGGACACCTATGAGCACCTTTGAGAAACTGAGACGACATGAAACGGTAATGCCACGCTTGGGAGCTCTGGTTTATTTCAAACATGTATTAACATACAAGTGTAATTTACTCGTCATCGGAAACAACGCGTAAAATACAGGCGTAATGAAACCGAGGGCCCGAGGTCTGTAAGTAAAACCGGCGGGTTACGCTTGTAATTTGAGAGACCAGTATATATTTTACGAGCACTGCTATATGGACGACATTACCAGACGATACATGCACGACGTGCGTATCATGCCATCCATGGGCAAGGCTGAAACAGTAGCTAACGGCTGGATTAGCAATCGTCCGAGTGTCGTTCAGCGTTTTTATCGTGTGTGAAGTACTTCCAATATTTTACTAGTCAAAATCGACCAACCAAGCGCCTTTGCCCGAGACCATCTGCTTTAATTTACAAGCGTCAGTTTTACAAGAGGTTTTGGTTGGAAAACGACGATCCAATCATGTCCTAATATCATGAGTTGGTCGGAAGATCATATGGTTTCACGTCTAACCTACCCGACTTATCGTATAGGCTATGAATGAAACATCAGACGATGAACTTCTTAAGCACGGAAACAATAGAAGAGGATGATCTTCTTAACAAGCAAATCACTGGCATTAGATCCACATGCAAAACAATACAAAGCATTATTCTTAGGAGGCACGGTGAACAGCTCGTGATGCCGCATGCCAAAACATTCCAAGCTCAACTTTGCAATCAAACACAAGGCCTGGCATTACATAGACAATATTCAGAACAAACTCTTAACACAGGAATATCTCAGCAGAGTAACTATTTACTTCTAAACTGAACACAGGAATAGGAAAAAACACTCGACGCTGCTCACAGCAAGGGCGTCCCACTCAAAAATATCAAATGCATGTCTTCTGGCTAACATCAATGAGCAAATTTTGACAAGGTTTTCCAATTCCAATATATTAAACTAACGTCTTCTTGCTAACATCAATGATTAAACTTTGGCAAGCTTTTCCCATTCAAAATATGTAATGCCCATGATCGTGGAGTCCTGTCATAGCTTCTTGTACTTGTTTGGGCACTTTTTGCCCAGGGCACTCCACGTGTTGTTAAATTGCCAATGGTCTCTGCAGACTAGTCATGTCACCGATGTCTAATAATACTCTGTAAAGCTTCTCGGTCATTCCTTCTGTAATGTAGCGCAAACAGTGGCTGCTTCTTTTGCAAAGTGGAATGACCAACTGGACCCAGTAATGCAGCAGATTGCCTTGGACATATTGGCTCCTTTTGTGCAGTTCAACTAAAATCAAAGTCGGAACAAAACCGAGCTTTAATTTTGATATCCCTGTAAGCAACAATAGGTATAAGGGAAACAATACTGAGAAATAACGGTTGATGACTTGTACTCCCAGAAGAAAAGCATCTACTGATCTACTTTATCTTAATGGGAAACAAAGCAGGAGAGTAGCAATTCTCCATCAGTGTGATTCATTCATATTGACTAAGACATTATCTTAATAATGCCTTGTTTCAACATGTATAAAGAACGACAAAGCAGAAAAGTACCATTCCTAAAACAATGCAACTGATTCATTTTAACAGAGACATTATCTTAACAATACCTTGCTTAAACATGTAGAAAGAACTACAAAGCAGGATAGTACCATTCCCAACAAGTGTTGCAGTTTTGAACTAAAATTCAGTAGTTAATTAATTCTGAGAGTGGCATTGCTTATTTTTTTGACACCTGAAACAATAGGAGAGTCTCCTACTGTGTAATTTAATTAATGAATGAGTGAATTTACATATGATTTTGTACATGCCAGCCCATTTGGGGATGGGGGGGGAGGAGAAGATCAAAGAGTAGCTATAAAGGAAGTGAGAAATGAGGTGTGTTTTTCTCCAACCCTATGAGTTAGGAGAGAGAGGTCCTCTTGTAGCCTTGATATCTAGGATGTTTTCGTGGGTGTTATTCTTCTGAAAACCTTATTATTTCGTTCCTTCCAGATGCTCCATGTAGCTTGTAGGAATATTGCCATGAACATTGGCTTATTCCATGCATCCTTGGCTGTGCTTATCCAATCCAATCGTGAACCTTGAGCGCTCCAAATTATGGCAATATCAGACCAGCAGTCTTTGCTGAAGGCACAACTGAAAAACAGATGTTCAAGCGTTTCTTCCACGTTGGAATCGCAAAGGGGGCAAGTATAGTCATTGCCAATGTTGTAATGTCTTCACTTCAGCATGTTTCTGGTGTTGAGTCTGTCGGACAGGAGAAGCCACCCAAAGATCTTTATTTTCATTGTAACCTTAGACTTCCAGAGCCAGGTGTAAGCTTGATGGGCTCGGACCTCCCTGAAGTAAAAGTTATAATATTTTTTGGCCGAGAACGTCTGGGTCGTCCTAGTGCAGATCCAGCTATCATTCCCCGAGAGGCTATCATTCAGTTGGATATCACGTACGATACTCTGAAGATCTCTAGTCTCTGCATGCGCCTGAACCGAGAGCGGCAGATGAAACATTTTGTGTAAAGTCGTGGCGCCCAAGAAATGTCTAACGGAAATATCCTCCTGTGAGGCGAAAGAGAAAGCCCGTGGATGTGTCTCTGCCAGTATACCATCCGTCCAATGATCTTTCCAAAAGAGTATGTCCTTCCCCGTGTGGACTTGGGCTTTGGTAATCCCTCGGTAGATGGGCATTAGTCTCATGACATCCCGCCACCAAAAGGATCCGCACGGGTCAGCTGCATGGGGGATCTTGTTGCTATAATATGTGTTCCATATGAGATCCACCCAAGGCAAGTCCCATCTGTTATAGAATTTGTGAAGGTATTTTAACAGGAGTGCATCACTTTGTACTTTGAGGTTAATGACTCCGAGGCCGCCGGGTTGGCAGACCATGTCCCAAGCCGCCAGAGAGTTACAAGAATCACCATTCTCCGTTTTTTTGGTCCATAAGCATTTGCATCTGATTTTATCCAGAAGTTCAATAATGCTCGCTGGCAACTTGAGAGTACAAAGAGCGAAGATGATTAGGGAGGTGATGACCGAGTTGAGAAGGGACAATTTTCCCCCATAGGAGATCATGTTGAGGGTAGCCGAAAGCCTGCATTCCACCCGACAGACAAGGAGGTATGTGAAGGGCATTTTTCCCACCACACACACGAAGATGGTTGCAATGTAGTTGTACGTGTCTTCATGACAGTTAATTGGTATCAAAGTTGACTTGTGGAAGTTTACTTTGAGGCCAATAGATGTTGCATAGTCCGAGAGAATGTCTTTGATGATCACTGCTTGCGTTGTGCATGCTGGCATGGCTAGGAAAGTATCGTCTGCATATTGAATGACTGGGTAATCCATTTGATTGGTCAAGGGGAATGGTAGTTGGATTGCTCCTCTAGTTTAGGTGTCATTAATTGCTGCTTGTAAGAGATCAGCCGCCAATACAAACATCAGAGGAGAAAATGGATCACCTTGTCGGACCCCGCATTTACAATGGAACTGTCGTCCAGGTACACCATTTAAGAGAACCGCTGATTTACCAGACCCAAAAATGCATTGTACCCAGCCAAGCCATTTTTCATTGAAGCCCATATTCTTCATTATTGTCAACATGGCAGCATGATCAATAGTGTCGAACACCTTGGCAAAATCAAGCTTGAGTAACACAATTTCTTTCTTAGGGCCTGGCATTGGTAAATGTATTCAAATGCCCAAGCAAGGCAATCTTGGATAGTGCGTCCTTTGAGGAATCCATATTGGTTTCGATGAATAATACGCAGAATCACTCTTTGTAGGCAGTTGGCAAGTATCTTGGTTATGACTTTAAGGCATCAATTTAATAAAGTGATCGGTCTATAATCATTGACTGAAGATGGGGCATTATTTTTGGGTATCAAAGTGATAAAACCATCATTAATGCTTTCGAGATTGAGATTGCCATCAAAAAATTGGTTGCAGAGCTTATAGAAGTCATGCTTGATAATGTGCCAACAAGATTTCAGAAACGCACCATTGAAGCCATCCGGGCCAGGTGCACGATCGGCTGGCATGAGCTTAATAACACTGTCAATCTCGTCAGTGGTGAATGGAACAGTAAGCTCATTTAACCCGTCCACCTTTTTCATAATTCTATCCAGGTCGAATTTCATATCATGATGTGACGCCAAACCCAATCTTTGCTTGAACGTATTAAATACGAGTGCCTCTTTTCCATCATGATCCTCCACGATGATGCCCGTATCATTGGTTAGGGAGGCAATGTTGTTAATTCTTATCCGTTCTGAAGCCATTGCTTGAAAGAATTTTGAATTCTCATCTCTGAATTTAACCCAACGTATAGTGCAATGTTTTTTCCAATATTGCTGTTGATAGGATAGGAGGCGAAGAATATGAGACTTGAGAATCCTCCTAAAGTTTGCTTCTGGTAATGAGAGTGTGCGTTTGTTTTCCAACTCATCCAGTTCAAAAAGTGCCTTATTGGAGTTTTCAATGGCAATCGAAAGTCTAGAAATCCCTTTGCTCCAAGCCTTAAGAGCATGTCTAAGAGCCTTAAGTTTTCTGCAAAGAACCGTGGCCATATTATCAGACCGAATTGGCCTGTCCCAAACTTGCTGAACAATCTCATGAAATCATGATGCTGAACCCAATAAGATTCAAAACGAAACACCTTTGATCATGGGATGGAGGTCTCAATATTGATAACACAAGGTATGTGATCCAAAACTGGTCTCCCTAGAGGTTTAACCATGGTCTTGGGAAAGGAATTGGTCCAATTTGCACTAGTAAAGAACCAATCAAGTTGCTCTAAGAGGGGGTCGGTTTGCATGTTGCTCCAGGTGAACGATCGACCCTTAATAGGTAATTCAATGAGGGCTTGTGAGCGGATGAAATCATGAAAGGTTATCATGTCATTAAGATTACCACCTGGTTTATTGCGATTGTTCGGGCTTCTGATGAAATTAAAGTCTCCAACTAACAGCCAATCTTCATTACCAGGGATGTTTAATTGGTCAAGCCATTGAATTAATGCAAGTCTTTGGTCCCCTTGACAAGGTCCATAGACATTCACGAGAGTCCAATGGTGAGCGGATTGCATTGATTTGAAATTAATGACTTGAGCGAAATAATTAGAAGAAACAATATCTACATGAAAGATGGAGCTGTTCCAGATTGTAACGAGACCACCAGAGGCTCCCCGGGAGGGGACAGAAGCAAATTTATCATAGCATCGTGGACAGCAGGATTTAATGAAAGCATTATCAAAAGAGGCCATTTTTGTTTCCTGCAAGCATAGCACAGCACAGCCACTAGAATTTATGGCATTGGTCAGGGCTAGTTGTTTAGCATCAGAGTTCAAACCCCGGACGTTCTAGCAGAGAACGTTCCAATTAACTGACAGAACCATAATAAAATGTAGCGATAGCAGAAATAAAAGGTTAGACCGAGGCCGAAGCCAAAGATGGTCCTGCCTCCTTGTCAGAAAGGAGCGCTTCCTCCGAGAGCTCCGAAGCCGGGATGGCACAGAGATTGGTACCAATGTGCTGAATCACTTGGATTGGAGTAGGCAGTGGTGGTGCAGTAGCTGCTGGGGCTTCATTGTTGTTGGAGATCATAGCAGATGAGGCAGAGGGCATAGTCCTTGGCTTGACCTTGGACTTTCTAGTTGGCGTGTCTGCAAGAGAAGGCACTCTGAAACCATCATATTTGTTCGAGCGAGCACTCCTGCGCAGCACAATGGCACACTCTGGAGCCACATTCTTTCCACGACGCCCAGCTGAAGCATAACTAGATGGAACAGACAAGTCCGCAGTTTGTGGCAGAGCAGGGTCTGCCGGACCCTCATCCGACGGCACTGAAGGACCCGAAATGGCAGAGCTGGGTGGATTCTCAAGCACAAGTCCTAAACCCATAGATTCAGAAGTTAGCGCCACAGGGACAATGCTTGAGGCCATTTCCAGCCTGGGCACATCAGTAACAGCAGTATCCTGGTCTTGGAGCAACCAAGCCGACATATCAGTCAAGAGGTTAGTACTGGAGACCGAGGAAGCAAGATGAGTGGTCATGGAAGCTTGGGACACCACAAAGGATCCACTCTCGTCAGAGAGAACCACTCTGAAATCAATGATGTTGTTTTTGAAACCATGTCCAGTGCTCCAAGGGCCATAACTAGCAATGATTGGCATTATAGCTGATGTGAGGAAGGTGTTGATTTTGACAAAAGGAATTCCAGGATTCAGCAGGATGGAGGAGACAGTATCTCCCTGGGACGTCATCTCAATATGCAATCCCGTCGAGGAGAGGGAGAGGTCAATTGCCAAAGAGTTGACACTGGTTGGTACAGCAACAGCATTGGAATTTTCTGCATCAGTCAAAGCAGGTACATTCAGCAAGTTATCTCCAGTAGCCATAATAGGGGCAATAGCAGAGCTAGATCCAGACATCATGGAGTGAAGAACATTTGCTGGCACAATAACAAAACTGTCAGACAGAGTGGCACTTGAGTTAGAGCTAGTATAGGCAGAGATAGAATCAGTCCAAGCCATTCCAGGGCTATCCTGAAGATTGTTGACAGGAAGCACCCCGTCTTGCACCTGTAGCCTTCTGCAGCAAGCCACCCCTAAAAGTTGTACAGAGCCGGTGGAGCTTGAGGAGGAGAAGGAGGCCATTCCCCCAGTTAACCTGAAAGTGTACATCATTAGCCTGAACATCCTGCTGCCCACCTTGCTGCTGCGCAGCTTCAGCAGTAGCATTCTGTGCAAGTTGTTCAGCAGTGAGACCCTGTCCAAACAGGGGGTGAGGAATACCATCCTCCGGTGGTGGATCCTCTCCAGCCGGCGGGACCTCGGGCAAGTGAGCATTACAGTCACTGCTTCTTAGCATTGTAACACAAACAGTCCAGCTATGCCTCTCTCCACCCATCTAACGCATAACAAAGCTCTTTGGCACTAAACGCAAGCTAATCACACGGCATTTGATCAGCACAATCTTTCTGTCCGCTCGCGGGCTATGCCAGGTAATCAACTCCCCAAACTTATCAACAGACTTATGAATGTAGTGAGAGGTCTGATAGTCATGAGGAAAACCAACATATAAAATCCAAATCTGAGGCCCGTAACTAGTCATGCGCATGTTAATAGCAGCATCATGCGGGACAAAAGAAACTACTGTGTTCATGTTTTCCTCATCCTCATCAAGCTCAAAAGTTGTGCCCACAACAACATCTCTAACCACAGAATCCACAAACCCAAAAATGCCAATGCCAAGCGGATAGTCATCTACCTCAGTTGGAAAGAAATTGGATTCATGAAGCAGGCCCTCTATGGTGTGGCGCAGATCTGCCTTGCGGTGAAACGGGACGAACCTGTTAACCTCAGCAATGGAAAGGAAGTCGTGCTGCAGCGGCGGGTTGGGGCCGATTACCATGTCATCGCGCACCTTCCGATCAGCGGGGCCGAGCTCAATGGTCATGCCCTGTGGGAGGTAAGGGATGACATTGACCGGATAGTTCACCATGGGAGCAGAGGGAGGAGCTTGGAGCGAGGCAGTGGAGGGGGCGGGCTGGGAGGTGGAATGCGTATCGGCAGCGGTCTTGGGAACCCAAACCCCGCCTTAGTCCTATGGTTGGCTGGGCAGGAGGTGGCGACATGCCCCGGATGGCCACACGATGAGCATCGAACGGTCCTAGGTGGTCTCACGCTTGGTCCCCCAGTGCTCATTGCAAGTTTGGTCAGAGAAGTAAACTGCGATTGATTGATTGGATTGCTAGCAGGACTTACCAATACTGGCTCAGCATTAAAGATTTTACCATCTCCAAGATGATAAGGATCAACATTAGCCGGAGATAAATAAGATTCGTTATTTTCCTGCCTAGGCAGGGGATTATTTCCAAGTGTGGAATTAGTGTGACAATTCTTAGAAATCTTGGGCTTCCATATGAAACATGGGGCAGAACCATAGGCCCAGGATGTGTGGCCCAATTTACCACAAGACGAGCATTTAAAATAAGCCGGGCAATCAAAAAAATTGTGTTGAGAAGAACCGCACGTGACACAGACCCGATCAGCAGAAGGTTTAGTGGGCTCATCCTGTCCAATAGGCTCCCGGGCGATAACCAGCAAAGAGCCGGACTGTGATCCATCAGAATTAATAACCTCATCCATAGGGCAGTTACTGGCTGAGTGACCCGACAAATCACAATTAGAACATTTATTGATTCTTTTGTAAATATAATCCAGAGGCGGAATGTGTTTCAAGGACCAAATGGTAGCTATATGCTGAGGTGTGTAACCGAAGCGCAAATAATCTAGGATATGAAGTATAATGAAAGTGGGAATTGAGTTCCAGTAGTGTAGCATAAAACTAGGCCCAACAGAACGCCTAAATTCCCGATCATTGGTGGACAAATTGAGAGAAAAACTGCCAATTCGAATATTCCTCTGTGAGCATTGATGACGATCATTAAATTCTTGACGACCAATTTGTCCCTCATTAAAACGAAATTTCCAATTTTGAGGCCCGGTGAATCTTCATTGCATTGAATGTGATTGGAATTACCAAAACTCATCAGACCCTGTGGGGTGCCTGCACCGGTCGCCGGAGTAAGAATCTCCGGTGAGCAACCAAAACGGAGAGATGAAGAGCTCTGTCCATGATCATCCGTTAAAAATAATCCCTTGGAACTAATGGCCAAAGAAGAACGTGGCGCAACCTCAGCAATTCGTTCATCAGCATGCCAACATTCATCATCAGTAGAGTAGTCATGGACATTAGGCCGGAAATGTTGAAAATGGCATACAAAGTCGGGCCAAATTATGTCCTTAAGATGATAGATGAAATGGCCAACCTTGTTAGAAGCAAGAGAAAACCGAAATCGTTGATCACCTAAACGAACGACCTTGAAACCAGAGGCTAGACCACCAATACAACATTGAAGCGCAATGCCCACAGATTCCTCCGACAAGGTTGTCGGATTTCGGGTTCCGGCAGACCCTTGAGGTTCGAACACTGGGGTGCGCGCGGAGATTTCGCCTCATACCTACTTGCACCCCTCCGCCTTGCTAAGATCTAAACTATGGAAAGAACAACACGAGAGACACAGGGTTTATACTAGTTCGGGCCACCGTTGTGGTGTAATACCCTACTCCAGTGTGTGGTGTGGTGGATTGCCTCTTGGGCTGATGATGATGAACAATACAAGGAAGAACAGCCTCGTGAGGGTCTGTTCTTGGCTGGGGCGATGAACTGCTGGGAGGAGCTCAGTCACACTTCTCTCTCTCTCTCTACCTGATCTTTTTATCCTTCGATCCCTCTCTCTCCTTCGAACCCCCCTTTGCTCTGTGGGTGGCTGGTCCTATTTATAGAGGCCCTGGTCCTCTTCCCAAATATCGAGCGGGAAGGGAGCCAACAATGGCGGGCTAATTTGAAGGGGGACAGCTAGTATCAGCTATCCTGGCAAAAGTAGTCTTCGCCTGCGCAAAGTTCTGGTGATGACGCCGTCTTGGGCTCCACGGTGACCTCCATCTCGTAGTCCTCCTGGCCTTGGTCTCGTTGCACCGAAATGGCAACCTTTGCCTGATGCCTCGGTACTCCACGGCTGCGCTTGCCCCCTTTGCACCAAAGAGGAAAGGAGGACACTGCGCGGGCTGGCACCCGCCTGGCGCCCTTGGTCGTCATGGCTTGCGTCACGGGCACCTCGTGAGGTACCCCGCCTTGGTCTCTCCGCCTCCTCGTGAGCCAGCCTGACGAGGCCGTGCCTGAGGAAGCTCCGCGTCGTCCGCCCGGCGAGGCTTGGCCCCTCGCGAGTGTCTTGGGTTTGTGTTGGTGAAGATGGGCCGCGCTCGGCCCCCCTTTGAGCCACGCCGCAGGCCGCAGGCAGGCAAGTCTGGGGACCCCCATTCCCAGAACGCCGACAGTAGCCCCCGGGCCCAAGGCGCGCCCGGACTTGGCCGTGCAGGGAAGCGAAAGGGCAAGTGCGAAGCGCCACGGGCCCTAACAGCCTGCGGCCTTGGGCGCCATGTGGTGGTTGGTTGGACGTGGGCGCCCTAGCAACCGCACGAGTTGATAAAGGAGCGGCATCCACCTAGGCTTTGCTTCTTGCTTTCCCCGGTTGCTGCTCAGATCCCCTTTCTTGCGCCTCTCCTTCCTCCAAAATTTCCAGATCCACTCCGACCATGTGACCTAGGAAGCCATGGCGCCTCGTCAGCCCCCGGCCGTAGCTTGGTACTCGTCTGCCCTGGACCCGCCGAACGTGTCGGAGGCGAGCCTTGCCCGGTTGCGCCAGATGGCGACGGCGCGGGGAATCAACGGGGCGAAGGTGTTTAAAGCCGGATCCGCCACCCCTGAGGGTCAAGGGAGCACCTTCTATCCGCTCTTCGTAAGTGCCATTGCTGCTGGCCTGGTGCCTCCCTTCTCTGAGTTCTTCTTCTCTGTCCTCCGCCACTATAAGCTACAAGCCCTGCATCTCCACCCCAACTCCGTCCTTCTCCTGGCAATCTTCGCCTATTACTGCGAGGCTCATGTAGGGGTGCAGCCCTCAGTGGCCTTGCTGCGCCACTACTTCTACCTCCGGACCTCTCGTGGTACTGCTTCCGCGTGCGCGAGCTTCGTCGCGTACGGTGGCGCCATTGCCATTTCGAAACCCGGGAAAAGGATTGAGGGCTCCAGGAGCAAGTGGGTCTTGGTGGATGCTGGGCGCATCCGCCCTCGGCTGATCTTGCCCATGGGGCAGCCCACGAGCTCCAGCAATTGGGGTCGAGTGGAGCTCACGGACCCCCACGCGAAGCTGATGTTGGAGAAGATGGACGCGGATCTGAGGCCGGCCAATATGGCGGCGGCGAAGCTGACCGGCGCGTCGCTGCTGAGGGAATTCCTGGAGCACCAGCTGGCTCCACTTCGGCAGTACTCACTTCCGATGTGGAGGCCCCGTCCGAGCCCCGCGGCCTTAGCCGACGGAGATTTGGCTGCGGTCCTCCAATCTCTGGTCGGGGGAGATGTGGCGAGGTTGGCGGGCGCTCCTACGCCCTTGTTCCTCCGCGACGACTGGGAGCAGGTAGTGGAGTCCATGCCCGTCTTCAACGGGGATGGGCCCGTGCCCATGGAAACTCCCGAGGAACCGGTGGACGTGCCCTCCGACGACTCCAGCGAAGAGGAGGAAGGAGGGGAGCGGGGAAAAGGGCCTGACTCCGAGGCGACTGACGGAGAGTCGAGGGCTCCCCTCCCCCGGCGCAGGTCCCGCGTTCTCCGCCTCTCTCCGAGCGATGACGACGAGGATGACGATGAAGACGACGACGAGGACAACGACGAGCAGGACGGCGGGAGCTCACCCCCGATCCTGAAGAAGGATAGGACCGGGCTGATCTCCCGCGGGTCTGCCCCGGCCCCGGGGCGGACCGCAGATGCACCTTCCGCCTCCAAGCTTCCCGAGGTTGACCCTTCCATCCGGCTTTCAGGCTTCAAATTTGGCCGGAGGCCGCTTGAGCTCACTGGCGACGACCCGTAAGCGTTCGATTCTTGTCTTTATTTCTTGCTCTGCTTCTGAGGCTTGACGTCCGCATTTCTTGGATAGGCTGGCGCCCGCAGCCAAGAAGCCGAAGGGAGCTCCCGAGGTTCCACCCATGGCAGCGCCTCTGCCTATGAAGGAGGGTGACCGCGACGCACAGGCTTCTCCTTCCCGGCTGGGGCGAGCTCAGCCCCCACGGCCCAAGTGGCTCCCGAGGTGCACTCGCCTGTCGCCGCCACTACAGCTGTCGGGGCGCGGCAGGCTCCGCCTCAGGATGCTACGGACGCGCTGTCGCCTTCTCCTCCTACTCCACCGGCTGCTGTCTCTCCGACCCCTTCTGCCGTTCTGGATCGTGCTGTTGCTGAGCTGGACCGACTGCGGCAGGATCTTCTTGGCGCCGACCCCCGCTTGGTGGCCGGGCGCTTGGAGCTGGCTTCAGGATGGGTTCGCTCCGACGCTTCGATTCGGGCGGCGCTGGTCCAGGCCTCGACGCCATGCGACATGGAGAAGCAGGCCGTCCTTGAGGCGAAGGCTACTCGTGACGCAGCCCTAGGGGAGGTGGTCGACGTCCGTGGGCGTTGCAAGGCGCTGGAGGGCGAGCTGCAAGATTTGCGGGACCAGCTCGCGAACGAGGTCCGCCTTCGCCAAGAGCAGGAAGAAGGCGTGAAGGCTCGCGAGGCGGCTGTCAAGGAGAGGGAGGTCAAGCTCAGGAAATGCCGCGACTGCCTAGGCGCGCTGGAGCAGGAGTTGGGGGCGAGGAAGGCCAAGCTGGACGACGAGGCCCTGGTTCTCGCTGAGGACCGCGTGGCCTTCACGGAGATGGAGGCGAGGGCTCGGTCCTCACTAAGGACGCTTTACGACAACGGCCTGGAGAGCCCACTGGCTGGCGCCGAGGACGGCCCCGCCAAGCTGCTTCCCTTCCTGGTTCGCGCTCTTGAAGATGTCGCCCTTGGCCTTGGCCCCACGGCCGAGGCCGAGGCGCGTGTCCTGTCTTCTGCAGCACTGACGCGGGTCCTCACCCACATCTACCTTCGCGATCCCGGTGTTGACCTCGACAGCCTGCTGGAGCTAGTGAGCGGCGAGCGTGCCGCTGCCGCTGCCGAGGCCGTGAAGGGTCGCGCAGAGGCCCTGCTAGGGAAGTTCCGAGCCTTCAGCACCAAGCCGAAGCAAGGCACTTCCGACCCCACCGCTCCATGAGGCGTACCCAATCCGCGCTGCTCCACCGCCGACAAGTGACTCCGTCGCGGCTCCTATCCTACCTTTAATTCCTGCATGTGTATCATGCCTCGGGGAGGCGTTTAAACTTGCGTTTGGCATTGAGATAACAGTGTGGACTGTAATATTTGCTTTTGAATTCCTTGAAATTGGCGCTTTTCCTTCCTACTTGCTTATGTTCTACACCGGTAGAGCCCGGCCCCGCGCATGCCTCACCCAGCGTTGGTCCCGACCGGAAACCAGGACGGGGCCAAGGAGTGAGGGGCCACGTGACAAGTTAGGCTCCTGAGTCGCGATGCTCAGGAGTCCTCCTTGGCGCACGAACAACAAGTAAGGAGGTGTGATGTGGGTGGATCTACCATTCTACGTCTGCAGAGCCGGCCGCGCGCGTGCCTCACCCAGCGTTGGTCCCGACCGGAAACCAGGACGGGGCCACGGAGTGAGGGGCTATGTGACCAGTTAGGCTCCTGAGTCGTGATGCTCAGGAGTCCCCCTTGACGCTCAAACGTTCGTACCTTGGCTCCGCTCGGGGAGAGACGCGCGATGATCCAGGCCCGGGGGGACCTGGCTGGGCGGCGTACGTCTGGGTGTGTCCCAGGCGCAGCCCCCGTGCCCAGCCCCCTCGCGCGGCACTCCCGAGGGGAGGCGTTACGATGAGGCTAGACACTGAGCTCTGGGCTCCCTGAGGTTGATGTGGCCCGGGGGCCACCCTCAGTTGTTTATCACCAGCGCGGAGCATAGCGCTTCCGTATGTGTACGGGCATAGCCGCTCCTCAGCAGTGTCGTCAGCCAGCGCGGAGCATGGTGCTTCCACTGGTACGTGGGAGGGGGCCCCCCTTCGGGAGGAGCCCCCGGGGCGTGTACAGCCCCGCCCTGACACGTGGCTGGCACGGTAGGGCCTGGCGAGGTGTATCTGGGCACCCGTGAGCCAGTGCGGGACTCACGGGGCCCTACCTCTAGGCGGGTTGCGCCTGGCACTAGGCCTTATCTTGTGATGTGTCCCTGCAAATTTGGTTAGATGTCGGCACTCTACGTCCTCGGGTCCCGGCCCTCGAGCTGGTCTCAGCCGTCGCTGGTATGCCAGGTCGCGATGCCATGGACAAGGCCAGAGGGTGAGGGCTGGAGAGCCAGTAAGAGCCCTGAGTCGCAATGCTCAGGTACCCCCCCCCCTTTAACGTGCAAGTGGTCGGCATGGAGAAGAAGAGGTGCCGTGGACCGGCATCAAATAATCAAGCATGGTGGGTCTAACGCATAATCGGAAATAAACGCAAATGGGATACATGCCGCTGGGCCTGGCCCGAGCAGCTTGGGGATCATGCAGCCCGAGGGGCGCCCCCAACAAGTTAAGCTAACAACATGGAATAAAAAAGGGATACACGCCGCAGGGACGGACCCACGCGGCCTGGGAATAATGCAGCCCTGGGGGGGCGCTCTCAGCTGGAAATAAAACTCAAAAAATGTCACCTGATGATGTTGAGGACGAAGGAGCGTTGGTGCAGCAGGCTCTGTGGGCTGCGGGAGCCGATCCTCACGAGCCTCCAGGCCCAGGGGCCTCGGGAGGCTCCGGAGGCGCTGGCGGCTCCTCGCGGGCCATCTCCATCCCTGCCAGGGCTGCAGAACGCCTGGCCTCTCGTGCCTCCGTGATGCCCCTCATGAGGCGCTGGTACGTGTTAGCCGCGTTCGGCAAGCTGTAAGGCATGCGAACGTAGTTGTGGGGTGGGCCTCCGCAGCGCCCCACTCGCGAGGGCCAGAGGCGCTCCAGAGAGGCGACTCGGTTGAGCCTTGGTATGTCGATGTAGACGCGCAGCCCACCATCCTCGCCTGGATGGGGAGCCACAGCTGGTAGGCGGCGGCCGCCTGCTGTGGCTCTTGACTCCTGTAGCTCCTGAATGGCCTTGTTGACGAACTCCTGAGGGTTTGGGTCTCCTTGCCTTGCTCCTTCTTGAGGGAGACGTGCTTCGAAACACGCCTCCATGTGGTGCCCAAGCGCCTCCCTCATGACCCTAGCTAGGTCGGTGGCCCTCCAGGTGAGAGCCCTCGAGCCCTGCCTGAGGAGGGGGCCGGGCGCGCTTTCCTATGCGATGGAAGGGGGTTCCCCCTGGGCAGGCGCAGGCCCAGAGGGGCCTGCCTCCTGAGTGGTCGGGCCGGACGATGTCTTCTTCTTCTTAGGGGCGGTCTCGGGAGGCCTCCTGCTTCCGCGATCCGGGTCTTCCAGTGACGCGGCCTGAAAGGCTCGTTCCAGGGAACACACAACGTCCTTCTCTTCACAGGGCACCGTGATGACTCCGTCGCTTCCTGGCATCTTGAGGATGTTGTAGCTGTGGTGAGTTACGGCCATGAACTTGGCCAGCGCTGGGTACCCAAGGATGGCGTTGTACGGCAGGCGAATGTGAGCGACGTCGAAGTCGATGAGCTCGGTGCGGTAGTTGTCGCGTGCCCCGAAGGTGACAGGGAGGCGGACCTACCCAATCGGGACCGTGGAGCCGTCGGTGATATCGGAGAAAGGCTTGGTTGGCTGAAGCTGGCTGTAGGGCACTTGGAGGTTGTTGAATGTTTCCACGGACAGGACGTTGAGCCCTGCCCCGCCATTGATGAGGGTCTTGGTGAACACCACATTGTTGACGATTGGGGAACAAAGCATCAGGAGGACTCCGGCTGTAGCCGCACACTTGAGCTGATCTGCTGAGCTAAACGTGATGGCGCACACCGACCACCTGAGAGGGCGCGTGGCTTCGAGCTTGGGGAGGACTACGTTCACTTCACGGGCGAACTGCTTGAAGATGCGGTGAGAGGCTGGGGCTTGTGCCCCGCCCAGGATGCAGGCGATCGCGCGCGGCTCCTGGAAGCCCCCAGCCCCCTCGTCCTGGTGGCGATCCTCGTTTCTCCTTGGTTGCGGCGGCAGCGGTGGGAGGCCTGCGTTGCCTTGCAGGCGATCCTCGCGAGGCTGATCCCGCCAGTCTCCCTCGCGAGGCTGATCCCTCCAGCCTCCCTCACGAGGCGGGTCTTGCCAGCGATCCTCGCGAGGTTTATCGCGCCACCCTTGGCGCGGGCCACGGTCTTCCCAGCGTCCTGCGTTCCTTCCTCCTCCTCGACCATAGCCCCGGTCACCGCGGTCAGGGCGACGGCCGATCCTTCCTTCTCGCACGGCTCGGAGCTTTTGACATCCGTTGGTGTTGTGGGTGTGGAGGTCGTGGTACACACAGTACCGGCTGCCCTTGGAAGGTTCGGGCTGATCTCTGCCTCGCTTGCTGTCTGGTTCTGCCGCGAGCACGGCAGCCCCCTTGCGCTTCACATCCTTGGCCTTGGGCTGCTTCTCTTCTGGGTCTGCGGCAGGCAGCTCGAGGAGGGAGAGACGCCCTTCCTCGGCCCTGGCACACTTGGTTGCCAGGTTGAACAGCTCCAAGGAAGTGCACAGGTCTTCATCCATCGCCAGCTCCTCCTTCATCTTGACGTCGCGCACGCCGTCGGAGAAGGCCGAGATGATGGCCTCCTCAGTCACCTTGGGAATCTTGAGGCATGCGTTGTTGAAGCGCTGGATGTACTTCTGCAGGGTCTCCCCGGGCTGTTGCTTGATGCGGCGCATGTCGCTCACGGCGGGTGGCCGGTCGCGAGTGCCCTGGAAGTTGGCGATGAAGCGGGTGCGCATCTCGTTCCAGGAGGAGATTGTGCCTGGAGCCAGGTTCAAGAGCCAGGTGCGGGCCCCGTCCTTGAGCGCCATGGGGAACCAGTTCGCCATGACCTTCTTGTCTCCGTTGGCAGCTTCGATGCCCATCTCATAGAGCTGGAGGAACTCCGCAGGGTCAGCCGTGCCGTCGTAGCGAGGAGGCAAGTCTGGCTTGAACTTGCCGGGCCACGCGACGCAGTGTAGCTCGGCGGTGAAGGCGCGACAGCCTGCTGTGGCCACGGGAGGCCTTGGATGACGGGGAGCTTGGTCTTGCATGTCCCCACGCGCTGCAGCTGGGAGCAGCGCGGGGTCTTGACGCGCGGGAGCAGGAGCATGGTCGCGATGTGCTGGAGCAGGGAGCGCCCGGGCAGCTTCCTGCGAGCGAGGGACTTCTTGACAACTCTGCTCTTGTCTCGCTGGCACCTGACGGAGCGGGTTCTGCCCAGGGGCCATGCGCCTTGGAGCCATGGCGCCTTCCTGAGGAGGAGGTGGCCGGGGCGCCGCTGGAGCTTCATCACCCGCGCGGGGTGGGGTGCGGTGCAGCGGAACGGACGGCGCAGGAGAGCCCCCTGTGGCGCGGACGAGCTCGGCGACGCGGTCGAGCCATTATTCGTAGACATCATCGACGGGACGGTAGCGCAGGAGCTCGTTCGCAGTGATGAGTGCAGCCCGAGCCTCCATGGGCGCGCGGAGCGCGCGGGACGAAGAACCAGCTGGGGTGAGCGAGGGAGTTGCGGTGCGGCCATCTTGCCGCATGGACGGATGCTGGGACGATGCTTGCTGCTCGTCCCCCGCCGGGCCGGTGGTGGCGTTGACGGCAGGTGACGGGGAACGGCGAGGATGCCCGCCGACAGGGGCCATTTGGGCGACGCGGGAAGCGAGTGCGGCCTGGCGCTCAGCACGGGCCCGACGAGCGTCAGACATGGGCGTGATGGTCGAAGGAGAACGGGGTGGTGGAAGACGAATCCCGGCGCACCCCTACCTGGCGCGCCAAATGTCGGATTTCGGGTTCCGGCAGACCCTTGAGGTTCGAACACTGGGGTGCGTGTGGAGATTTCGCCTCCTACCCACCTGCACCCCTCCGCCTCGCTAAGATCTAAACTATGGAAAGAACAACACGAGAGACACAGGGTTTATACTGGTTCGGGCCACCGTTGTGGTGTAATACCCTACTCTAGTGTGTGGTGTGGTGGATTGCCTCTTGGGCTGATGATGATGAACAATACAAGGAAGAACAGCCTCGCGAGGGTCTGTTCTTGGCTGGGGCGATGAACTGCTGAGAGGAGCTCAGTCACACTTCTCTCTCTCTCTCTCTACCTGATCTTTTTATCCTTCGATCCCTCTCTCTCCTTCGAACCCCCCTTTGCTCTGTGGGTAGCTGGTCCTATTTATAGAGGCCCTGGTCCTCTTCCCAAATATCGAGCGGGAAGGGAGCCAACAATGGTGGGCTAATTTCAAGGGGGACAGCTAGTATCAGCTATCCTGACAAAAGTAGTCTTCGCCTGCGCAAAGCTCTAGTGATGACGCCGTCTTGCGCTCCACGGTGACCTCCGTCTCGTAGTCCTCCTGGCCTTGGTCTCGTTGCACCGAAATGGCAACCTTTGCCCGATGCCTGGGTACTCCGTGGCTGCGCTTGCCCCCTTTGCACCAAAGAGGAAAGGAGGACATTGCGCGGGCTGGCACCCGCCTGGCGCCCTTGGTCGTCATGGCTTGCGTCACGGGCACCTCGTGAGGTACCCCGCCTTGGTCTCTCCGCCTCCTCGTGAGCCAGCCTGACGAGGCCGTGCCTGAGGAAGCTCCGCGTCGTCCGCCCCGCGAGTCTTGGCCCCTCGCGAGGGTCTTGGGTTTGTGTTGGTGAACATGGGCCACGCTGGGCCCCCCTTTGAGCCATGCCGCAGGCCGCAGGCAGGCAAGTCTGGGGACCCCCATTCCCAGAATGCCGACAGTACCCCCCGGGCCCAAGGCGCGCCTGGACTTGGCCATGCAGGGAGGCGGAAGAGCAAGAGTGAAGCTCCGCGGGCCCTAACAGCCTGCGACCTTGGGCGCCGCGTGGCGGTTGGTTGGACGTGGGCGCCCTAGCAACCGCGCGAGTTAACAAAGGAGCGGCATCCACCTAGGCTTTGCTTCTTGCTTTCCCCGGTTGCTACTCAGATCCCCTTTCTTGCGCCTCTCCTTCCTCCAAAATTTCCAGATCCACTCCGACCGTGTGACCTAGGAAGCCATGGTGCCTCGTCAGCCCCCGGCCGTAGCTTGGTACTCGTCTGCCCTGGACCCGCCGAACGTGTCGGAGGCGAGCCTTGCCCGGTTGCGCCGGATGGCGACGGCGCGGGGCATCAATGGGGCGAAGGTGTTTAAAGCCGGCTCCGCCACCCCTGAGGGTCAAGGGAGCACCTTCTATCCGCTCTTCGTAAGTGCCATTGCTGCAGGCCTGGTGCCTCCCTTCTCCGAGTTCTTCTTCTCTGTCCTCCGCCACTATAAGCTACAAGCCCTGCATCTCCACCCCAACTCCGTCCTTCTCCTGGCAATCTTCGCCTATTACTGCGAGGCTCACGTAGGGGTGCAGCCCTCAGTGGCCTTGCTGCACCACTACTTCTACCTCCGGACCTCTCGTGGTACTGCTTCCGCGTGCGCGAGCTTCGTCGCGTACGGTGGCGCCATTGCCATTTTGAACCCCGGGAAAAGGATTGAGGGCTTCAGGAGCAAGTGGGTCTTGGTGAATGCTGGGCGCATCCACCCTCGGCTGATCTTGCCCATGGGGCAGCCCACGAGCTCCAGCAATTGGGGTCGAGCGGAGCTCACGGACCCCCACGCGAAGCTAATGTTGGAGAAGATGGACGCGGATCTGAGAACCTGGTAGATCAGAGAACGCCATCGGAACCTAGGTGGAGGTGGAGGTGGAGTGTGGGGACCCCGACTCATAAGTCGTGATCACCGAATGCACGTGTACAGTGATCCCAGAGATCAATGTTCACTGAACACATAGAAGCTGAATAACAAGAGTCTTACATCCATACATACCGTCTTACATAAATTATGACCATTATGGTCCAGTCTTGAGTATAACTTTGCAGCGGAAATCTTCGTTGATAACTTGGACCCATGCCATCTGCCTTAACCCTACAGGAATTCAGACTGGGAAGCGTCCTAGCTCGTATGTTCGTCACCAAGGTACTCTTCATTATATCCTGTTCTTTCATGCCTGGCCAATAAAATAACCAGTGGCAAGCCAATGAGTACTTTGAATGTACTCGCAAGCAACCCATGTTTTGGTTCAAGATACAACAATGCATGATATAGGTAAATTTTTGCGGAAAGCTAGTTTTGAGTGCAATGACATGTTCAACAACTTGTAAGACATGCATCAGGAGAATCCAATTAACCATGAGGACAGGTTACAGATATCAACATAAATAGAGTGGGCATCAACCCAACTCAATCATGTCAAGTCCTTTGACTTGACCCAAGTAGTTCTTCCCACACAGACACACTGGTTTGTAAACAAGTGGACGTAGCCCAAGAGCGGTTACCCAACTGTCCTTGACCGTGGACACGGCTATTCGAATAGTTTTACACTCTGCAGAGGTTGCACACTTACCCACAAGATCCGGGGAACTTCCGTGTCATCCACGACCCGCGGTACCTCAAGTACCCGGGGTAAGCACCCGATCACTATCTTTCCCTAGACGACACTAACATAGAGTCCACTCGATTGGCAGTAACCCCTATGCCCAACATTTCACATCTTAAAATTGTGGAGCCTCGCTCCCAATTTCATCACATACCACAAGCATGGGGTACCAACGGTGTGTCCAGTGCCCTGTGAAGACAGTCATGGCCGCCCTACCTGGCACGACCCCATCCCGAGAGAGAGCACCAACTCTCCCCCGTCACTAGTAATGCGGGCTCCAAGCTAGTATCAGCCTAGGTAATCAATAATGCCCTTTCCCATACAAGGGTAGAGTGGTTGCGCATGTAAGGTTGGAATAACGGTCGCAACTTAAGCCAATCCATTTTTGAAAACAACATACACACTTGCCTCGGTACACCACTTCGTCATCAAGTGGCTACCCAACTCATCATCTCCCTCGGGCATAAGTGGCACCCGACGGGGCTTTCGAAAAGTCCTTTGAAAATACTTTGCCTCCATCACCATGCATATACCCGTCCCTTTTTGCGTAGCACTACTTAGCATCCTATCTACTCCCACCGGCATAACCCTCATAAGGAGGTAGGGTCATGCACAATGCAAGTATCAACGAAGAAGTAATAGAGGCAACCCATTAAAGTGGTTACCATATCATCATGATTCTGATGCAACACTAATAAAGTGCTATATGACATGCATAAAAAGGGTATCATAGACATGGTCAAAGGGCTGCTTGCCTGTTTTAACAAAGTCTTCGAGGTCTTCAAATATCTCTGGTCCAACTCTGAGCATTTCGTCTACTTCGTCAACTATCGTCGAAAGCAAACACAATAAGCAACAACAAGGTAGAAAATAAAAGTGCTCTAAAAATGTGACTTGGACTTTTCTAGGATACCTCTAGTCATATGAGGAATGACCACTGGATAAGTGAATATTTCTAAACGTTTTGATATGATGGAATCAAGGGGTTTATGGATTTGCAAGAAGTGTATAGAAACATATTTTTGAAAAATGAGCAAAGGCACCCATTTAACAAATCATGACTTTAGAAGCATCTAGGAGTTGGTTTCACTGGATTTGGAGTTCAAATGAATTTCCTATGAATTTGCAAAGTTAACAAATATGAAGAAATGGCTCATTATTTTATGTGGGATAGAAAGTATTAATAAAAATGTTCATAAGCTAAGTTATGAACTTAGAAGCATCTAGGAATTTTAATCATGGCATTTGGATCAAATTTGAGCCCTTTGTGATTTTCTAAAGTTTATCACAGAAATGGAAAATGGGATTTTATTTAATTTGTGTGAGGAAAATTGTTCTAGAAAAATGTGCATGCTGCACCAACAGGTAGATCATGATTTATGGAGTCACCAGAAATTTGAATCATTCAATTTGGAGTTAATATGAATATTTGGGAGATTTTACAAATTTCTGGAAATCGAAAAGACAAAGGAAGTGGGGGGGGGGTATACCTATACCGCGCACAGAGCGCAGCATAGCGCCGCAGGGCACTGGGCCGGCCCAGTGGCTCGGCCACGCGGACGACAGGGCGACGCCGAAGGCGTATTAGGGGAGTACGCTTCCCTGCCGGGAAGGCGGTTCCCGCAGATCCCGCCTCCACTTAACCCGAGTGGGTCCGGCTGGACACGTCGGCAGAGGCTGACCGGTGGGTCGCCGGTCCACCGGCCGGCCTTCTTCTTCCTCGCGCGGCCTCCCATGCCGCAGGAACAGAGGGGCGAGGCCGAGCTCATCCCCGGCGACTAGGGCGCTGCTGCGGGTGCCCGGCGCACCGGCAAGCTCGGGGGACTGCGCCGAACCCGCTCCCCCCTGTCAGCACGTCCAACGGAGGACGAAGGCGAGTGGGGCCATGGCCACGGCGGAGGGTGGCGTCGGCCATTGCCGGCTTCGAGCGGAGGGGTGTCCCGAGGAAGGATGGAGGCGATGGGGGCTTCGTGGTGGTGGTGAGGGAGTACTGGAGTGGGTAGGGAGAAGAGAGAGGGGCTGTGGTGCCCGAATCCGAGCGGCGGTCGGCGGTGGCACTCCGGCCATGGAGAGGGCAGGAGAGCACTAGGGGGAGAGGGATGTTGTCTGGGAGATTGCTGGGGAAGAGGGAGAGCGGGAAGAAGCCGTAGGAGAGCTCGGGAGGGCCTCTAAATAGAGGGGCCGTGGTGCACCGTGGACGCGGCCTATGGCGCACTCGGGCGGGCTCCATGGAGGAGAGAGGGGAGAGGTCTAGGAGGGGGCCGGCAGCTTGCCGTGTCCCAGACACTGAGGCGGCCTTGTGAGACACGCTGGGGAGGCCCGAGGTGGCCGGAGGCGGTTGGCAGGGGGCGGCTACAGTGCGGGAGCGCACTGTAGCGTGCTCCAGAGCGTGCAAATGGCCGGCATGCCATTTTTTTGCAAAGTGGGCACGGCAAAGCATGTCTGGTAGCTCTAGGGAGGAGTAAAGAATGTGGGGAAACCCTTGGATGCCTTGGGTGGCCACTGGAGTGAGGAGGGAGGTGAGGAAAAGGGGTGCAGGGGCTGTCCAGAGGGGTAAATGATGTGGTTTCACCCCTCAATCATTGAGCTGAGATGCAACCATTGTTACTGGAGGTAGAGGAGGACTAGGAGGAGATGTGGTAAAAAGTTGAGCTCAAGGAGAATAGTGTAAGTGGTCAAAATGGTGATTTTGAAAAGTGACAGCAGGTGTTTGATGCAAATTTGGGCTAGCAAATTAACTCCACTTGACATGAGAATTAACAGGATCAAGTGTCACACATAATTGAGGTTGACCACCAAGTTTGAGTCCATTTGAAGAAAGTTGCCAATGTAACTTTGGTAAACCCTAGAAATTAACAGAAATGGCTTTACCAAGATTTAGTCATGCAAATCTATTCTCCTTGATGCACCACTTGGTGTAGTGTCATCATTTGAGGTTATGAACATGTCCACAAAAGTTTAGATCAAAAGGAGAAAGTTTCCAATGTAGAGTTGTTCAAATTTGGTTCTGAACAGGAAGGGTTTTGGGGTACTTTGATCAAGATAACATTCTCTCCAACTTGTGCCATTTGGTATAGATGAATAATTAGACCATTTGAGCATGTTCACAAGGTTTGAGAACATTTGGACATGTTTGGCAATGTAAAGTTGCTCAAACTTCAAAATGGACAGAAATGGTTTTGAGGAGATTTCATGGGGTTATACTATTCTCCATGACATGATACTTGGCAAGATCATCAAACGTGTCATATGTGACATGCTAGAATTTTCTTGGAATTGCTAGGGAATATTTCCTGTAGAAATATTTCAAATCCTTGAAATGGGCAGAAATGGTTTTTGAGGGATTTGACCAATATTTTGAACATGACCATGTGTTGAAACTCTTATATATGGACAATACATGTCCATTGAGTTTCCCTGATTTTTCTTAAATATTTTTGAAACAATAAAATAATTTTTCCCTATTAAAGACCATTTCTGGCCTTAAGAAAAGGCTTTTAAATAAAATAGGAAAATAACTTTTAAAATTATATTTTTGTGGTTTCTGGGTATCCTATATCTAATAGGAGTCAAATATATTTTTGGAAAGATTTTTACTTCCCTTAATTAAGTACTTGTAGTGCAAGCCTTAACTCAGGGGTTTTTGGAAAACCAATTTTTGAAAATACTGTTGGGCCAAATTATTTTGCAAGAAATTATTTTATGTCCTATAAACATGGCATGATCATTGGTTCAAGAGTTTGGAGCAAGGAGATGAAGTATAGGAGTTGAAGGATTTATTTGATTTTTAGAGCACTTGCAAACAATAGACAAAAATCCAATCAAGGCAAGGTCCAAAACACTCAAAAGTTTTTGTCAAACCACATTTTATCATGATTGTTAGCTTAAGTGTTGTGGCATGAAAATCACGGTGTGACATGGAGACCCTCCATTCTTTCCAGCATTGCTTAATTTTACCAACGGCATTAGATTAACAAAAAGCATAAACAGTTCCAGGGGAGAGTGGGTGCAACAACAGTATGTGCTTCCATCTACTTATAAAGGGGGTGATGCAGAGTTTGTTGTAACAAAGCAACAAGCATCATGTCTGGGTTGGTCCCATTTTTGTTCACTACTTAATGGGAAAAGATAGTAATACAATAGCTTCAATTCAACATTTATTTAAAACAGTATCAATACAAGTAGCACAACATATCAAAGCACACTGCACAATCATGTGGATGAAGGCATGTACTGACCTTTCATGAGACGGACAAGATAAAATACGAATCTGCCAACACGAATATTAAATCCAATCTCGTTTTGTGCAGTTGCACTGAAATCAAGCAAAGTGTTTCGCGTAGCGAAGCAAAATGTCACAATAGCAACAAGTTGAATAGATATCCCTATTTAAACAGAGGCAAAAAAGGAATCAATTACTGGCTAATAAAGGAGGATGAAACATGCGGCCACAAAAATGGTAATCCCACCAATCCCTAACAAGTGTTGCAGTTTTGAAATAAGATTCAGTAGTTAATTCTGAGAGTGGCATCAATTACTGGCTTATAAAGGGGGTGATGCTGAATTTGTTGTAATAAAGCAACAAGCATCATGTCTGGGTTGGTCCCATTTTTGTTCACTACTTAATGGGAAAAGACAGCAATACAATAGCTTCAATTCAACATTTATTTGAAACAGTACCAAAACAAGTAGCACAACATCTCAAAGCACACTGCACATCATGTGGTTGAAACCAAGATTTGAAACAACTCGCCACGAAGACTGGAAACAAATCTCGATCTCCTTTTGTGCAGTTCCACCAAAATTAAGCAAAGTCACCGGTGTGACATTCAAGTTGAACTGCACAAAACACTCTTAAAACATAAGTGTTTCGAGTAGCGAAGCAAAATGTTGCAATAGCAACAAGTTGAATCGATACCCCTGTTTTAACAAAGGCAAAAAAGGAAACAATTACTTGCCGATAAAGGAGGATGAAACAAAAGGTGACAGAAAGAAGCATCTAACTTATCTTGGATGGAAAACAAACTAGGACAGTAGCATTTCTAAAACGGTTGCATTGATTCATATTAACAGAGACATTCTCTTGAAACAACATTCATTAAAATGTAATTTACTTTTAACAGTGGCATTGCTTCAATTTTCCGGCGGCATTCTTAGATTAACAATAGCAAAATAGCTGTATGGGACATGCCAGCACCATGTGTGTCCACACGCATAACTGGGTGATGTGGAGTATGTAGCCAAGCAGCATATATGCGCTGGTCCCATATTTGTTCTCTTTGAACCTTCTTCCTATGTGAGGGCAGAAAATCTAGTCCTGCACAAACTACCCGACCCCCTAGTTTCTTTCCCTTTTCAACAAAGAGATCGGTTCCTTACACATGTGTGTACTGGGTTACCCCCTTTTTCCCTTTTTGACCTACAAAGCGGCTGGATAACCAGACTATACTACTTTTTGCCCCTCCTTTCCTCATTGAACCACATCCTAGATTCTTGCTCCAGCCCACCGCACCCTTCTTTCCTCGTTGAACCAAGACCTAGATTCGACTACAGATTGAAAAGGATCCACATGCAGCTAGAGCAACGACGGTTTCAAAGAAACTTATACCTTAGGGTCGTCGGGATGTGGCAAGGCGTGCGGTCGGAGGCCGGATCTGCCCACACTACATAAGACAGCGAGGAAGAAGGGGTCGGTGGCCCTCCCGCACAGGCGCTAGGTGAAAGAGAACAGCGCAGCTGGCAGTGGATTGCCTCTCTCGCCGAAGGCGATAGAGTGAATGCTGCACCTCCTCCCCATCCCGGTGGGACAGGATACGGACGCCTCCTTCACCAGCTGTGAGGGGGGAGAGAGAGAAGAGGCCAACGCAGTCTTGTTTAGATCTGGTGAAGAGAGGGTGAGAGACTGTGAATATAGCAAACCCTAGCAAATGAACGCTGAGCCTCCTGCTAGTGTATATATAGTGGTTTTCTTTTTCTCTCCATATCAACCATTTTATATTGCGTACGTGTCATTCAAGAGTGAAGTGATTGCTTCTTCTGACTAACTTACTGTGTGATTTGACTGCTCCTTAGTGGCCCCTACACGTACTCCCCCTACGTGTATGCAACAGTCACATGTACACATGGATGCAAAAACGCGCGCGAGGCCCTAATGCATGCATGTCCGAGCACACGACGGAACACACACGGTCACGCTCAAGTGCTCAACCTACACATGCATGCACACACATACTCAGTCAGGGTGAGCTAGTGACCATATAAACACCGGAAAATATATATATTGAGCGCAATGAGCATATTATGAAGTCCACTGACCGTATTTTTACAAATATACAGTGACAGATAGTGTATTTATCTCGTTTTAAATTAAGCCATATTAACCGGAGAGGAGGCAGTATGGACTAGCATTACTTTGTTTGTGTCCTGTCAACTTGCCGAACGAGGAGAAGGTTGCAGGACGGGAGAAGCTTGCGCACAGTGGCTCGCGGGACAAGGAGAAACTTTTGACTAATGCAAGCTCTTCCTCGCTCAGGCGGTGGACATGCAACAGTTAATTCGGTGTCAGATTGCCAGAAGCATACACTATACTACTAGTGCTATTATTGTTCGACTTCCCGAATAGGCGAACAGCCAAGCGCAAAGTTTACTAGTACTACTACTATAGTCTATAAAGGTACGTACTATACTAGTACTAGGAACCGGATGGAGGAGCATCTGCACTCTTATTATAATTTTGAAATGTGATAAAGCAATCTTCAACACATTTGGTTCTCTTCGAGAGTTCTCGCATGTGATAATGGAAGTTGATTGCATGGAACACTCGCCACAATTCTCGCTTAATTCTGGCTCATATCCTGTTACAAATAGTAGCACTCAGTAATATTTCCTTTTTTTGTTATTCAGCATGTAAACAGGTCAGCAAACCTTGCGGCGCGTCTTCATGCAAACCGTGCTTGCTGCACTTTGAATGTGGCCGAGAGCTGGCTTGATGAAACACCTCGCTTCCTACTTCTTTTTTTGCTGGGTACCTCGCTTCCTAGTGACCAGTGTCTTGGCTGATCGTCCTAAGAATGCTTATATATGAATAAAGCTCTCTCATTTACCCGCAAAAAAGATTAAGCCATATTAACCGGAAAGTAAGGAATATGGACTAGCACTACTTTTTGGTGTGTCCCGTCAACTCGCAGAACGAGGATAAGCTTGCAGGACAAGGTGAAGCTCGCTTACGCCTTTTGACTAATGCAACCTACCCTCGGTGGACGTGCATCAGTCCATTCGGTGTCAGATTGTCAAAGGCATACACTATAGTACCCAACATGCGGAGTACCATCATTGTTCGACTTCACGAAGAGGCGAAGAGCCAAGCGCACTAGTACGAGTAGTACTACTACTAGAACCGCATGGTGGAGCGTCTGTACTCTTATTTTTTTTATCTCTGATAAAGCACATGTTTATTCCGGAGAAGGGCGGAAAACGGCAGCCCAACATGTAATGAATGATATCGATCAACCAACCATGCTCGAATATATCTTGGCCTCCATGCGAACCTGTCTGTGTGTTCTCGCTCCTCGTCTCTCTCAAGGAACGTCGGGTTGGCTCTTTGCCGTCAATTGAGATCGGTTTGCTCACACTCCTGTCCCACATGTCAGTGATATGCCAAGAGGAGGTGCATTGACCAACTGGCCATACGCGTACTTGGTTTTGCACCTTCATACTAATCCTCCCTCCGTCACAGTTTACAGGGCGCGCTTCATTATGATGCATTTCTAACAATGCATTTCCACCACCAAAGAGACTTTAGACGCGTTTGGTTTAATGCTCAATTAATTAGGGCGTGGTAACCGCAATCAAGTCCACAATTTTCTCTCCATGTACTGTACTACTACGAAGTGGAGTAAGTGCATGCATGTGTGTACCCGGGGTGGAAGCACTGCATGCATGTGTGTACGCATTATTCCCTCTAGTAATAGACGTCGTGCTATAACTACCAATGCTATTTTTCAGGCTGATCGCTACTCGCCTTGGTCCCATAGATTTTTTTTCTTTTTTCTGAAGCGTGCGGTATAAACAGTGACGGATGGAGTAGTATGAGCGGATTCAAAGAAGAGCGTATTGATGGTTGCTTCTTCAGAGCAACTTACAGTGGGAAAGGTGGGGCTTATGATTTCACAGCTCATTACTCACTATTAATGCGGCGCAATGACCGGGCTGAGTCTCCCATGCGGTTGTGCACTACCCCCTCGGTTCTTAAATATACTCCGGAGTATTTGTCTTTCTAGAGATTTCAATGAGTGACTACTCAAATAATTGTCTTTTTAGAGATTTCAAATGGACTGGCACATACGGATGTATATAGACATTTTTTAGAGTGTAGATTCACTCATTTTTCTCTGTATGTAGTCACTTGTTGAAATCTCTAGAAAGACGAATAGAATATTTAGGAACGGAGGGAGTACACATACGAAGCAAAATGAGTGAATCTACACTCTAAAATATGCCCGTTTGAAATTTGTAAAAAGATAAATATTTAGGAATGAAGGAGTATAATTTTGTGCATGGCACATGGACCCGGATGATGAAGAGGCTTCTGGCAATGCTATCAAGCTTCCATCATTTCTTTACATAATTGGCGTACTATACAAATAATTTTCCAGTGACATGAAATTGTACAATGGTGTGAGCTTTCAGCTTTTGTTTTGCGTGTCTTGCCATCGATGCTCTTTTGTAAACAATAAAAAACTAACTTCCTTGCTAATGCATGTCAATTATTAGCAGATCAGAGCTAATAATTACATCACAACTGAAGACAGAGTTGTGAGAAGGTGTTAAATTAAAATTCATCCATGCTTTCATTAGCAGCAACGTCCCCCCAGCTCTGTCTAAATCAACAAGGCATGTTGGGAAAAAAGTAGCTGTCTGGAGCATGCAACATTCCGATCATTTTGTGTAGTTCCACTAAAATAGAGGTGAGCGTCCTTGTTCCAAAGATATTAAGTGTGATTACGATAATAGAGGACTGCTGATGAAACAATAAACACACAAATAGAAGCCGGTCACCTTTGTAGTCTCTCTTAAGACTAACTAGTTGGAGAAGATTAGGCTCAGAGTTGGATGAGGAGGATAGAGCAAAACCAATCTCCCTTTGTGCAGTCGCACTGAAATGTAGAGACGTTGCCCGTGTGACATTTTAGTACAACTACACAAAACACTCTTAAGAAAAAAGTGATTTGTGCAGTTCACCAAAAGGTCACAATAGCAACGAGGTGAAATGGATAGCCCTCTTTGCAAAAAAGAGGTAGAAAGGAAACAATTGCTGGCCAATAACAGTTGATGACACATGCGACGACAAAAAAGAAGCATATTCCTTGTCCTAAGGGAAGATAACAACACGGTTGTGTTTGTCTAAAACAGTGTGAGGACGAGAATGCAATATGGAAAGTACGTCGGACGAGCTATGTTTTGGGCAAAGAACTATGGAAGATCCACATGCAGCAGCGTGGGAAGACGGGCAGTGGAGCAAGGCCGGAGGGGATACCTGGAGGTCGTCGGGATGTAACTAGGTGAGCGGCGGCGGGCGTAATCTGCGAGGAGGTGGCGTAGGCCCTGCCGCGCCGGAGCTTGGTCAGAGAGAATGGCGTGTACCGCATATCGGGACGTGCTGCCTCGGCGCCGTCGAACAGAGAAAGGATGCGCTTCCTCCCTTTCCCCCGGCGGACGGGATGCGGCCGGATGAGTGACCAACAGTGAGAGAGAAAGGCCATCGCACTCCCTTTCCCCCGGCAGACGGGATGTGGCCGGATCAGTGACCAACGGTGACAGAGAGAGAGGCCACCGCAGCCTTGTGTGAGATACTCTAAAGAGCGACAAACCAGGCAGGCAGGCTCCATTGTATATAGTGAGCGGACTACCTTTTTCTCCATAAAAATCCTTTTATATTCTGTGTACGTTCCATTGAGCGCTATAACTTTATTTAAAAATAACGCGGCAATGCGTCAAGTCGAACTTTGTTTCGTGCACGCGTGGTACACGACCTCCCTAGGTAAACAACTGCTACAGGCGTTCAAATTAGCACGTGGGCTGCCATTTCGTAAAGAAATGAGCTCCACCGTGTACCCGTGCGGGTGTGGCTGGGCACGAAGCCTGAGTACGTGCACGGTGCACCTATTCTCTTCTTGTATACGTACACCACCTACGTGGGGATGTGTGAGAGAGATACAAACCTAGAGAGATATAGTGTGTGGGTTCTTGAGAGTTTTTGGGCGGGGGTCAATCAAAAAATGTAACATATGCAATGTGTGTGAAATAGAGTCCTGGATATAACATATATATAGAGGGGGCGATCCACGAGAACTGAGTGGAGGTATCATCGGCTTGAGGTGTCCATAGAATCGAAGAGAGGGATGATGTGTGTATGTGTGTGTGTGCGCGCGCGATCGATAAAGAGTGCCATCGAATTTGTGTGTGCCCACGTCAAAGATATAGAGTGGCTGGCCTACTGGAACATGAGATGGGACATGTGCAGTTTGTCTCTGTGGCATGGATACCTACCTACAACGCTCGACTATCGGTGTGTGGTGGGGGAAGAGGGAGGCCCAATTAACTATAGAGGCACAATGGCTGGTATATGTGTGGAGGAGGAGAGAGGCCTACCTCATGTATTAAGGAGATCGATCTGCCTCATGTATTAAGGGAGATCGATCGGCATCCATGCATATGTGCAAGAGAGGAATAAGGTTGGGAGAGAGACAGAGCTAGAGTGTTGGAGGGGGTGGTAGTGGAGTTGCTTCTAACAAATGGTGGGATAGGCTTGCTAGACAAACGGAGGGCACGCCCGCAATATCAATAAGAGAGGAAATGGCTGCTTGTTGTCTGTGCACGTGCGTGTGAGAGACGGGTCAGGAGGCATGCACGAATGATGAGGGGGGACGATGTGGCTGTGGTAAGCAGACGTAACTACATAGGAAGATCAATCGCCCTTTGTTAGAGAAAGGAGAGACATAACTTGTGAGGTATGTCGATCGATGGGGGGTAGTTAAAGTCGATCTAGGTATATGTTGGGAGATCGATCGGTATACATGCATGTGTGTGTTAGAAGCAAATGAGGCACGAGGAGAAGGATAGAGAGAGAGAGGGATGCATGTAGGAGGTGGTACGAGAGGCATACTATATCGATGGGGGAGGAGTGTGCAAGTACGAGAACGATGAAAAGAGTGGTGGGAGTGAGGCATGGACGGTGACAAGAGAAGAGGGGAAGCTTGTGTTTGTGCTAGGCACACCTGGCTAGAGAGGCATATCGATCGATGTGTGCCGTAAAGAAGGAGCTGGGGGGCCTACACAAACCGTGGGTGAACGACCTAAAGTGAAAAGACGAATTTGTGCGATGGAGCTAGAGAATGCTGAGGGAGGGTGACAGGGATGCGGGCGTGTGCATGCACAAGAGAAAGTTAGCGCTAGCTACAAAGATAAGAGGGTTGTGTGGGTGTAAAAGACGAATAGAGATCATATATACTTCATTATAAAAGGAGAATTCGGATATTTGAAGAATTTATCATAGTGTTTCAAACCAACACATGTGTGAATATATATAACGGTGATACACATGGTGTGGTTATGAACATGTTATACTACATTTAATATATTTTATCTCTACTCTTATAAAAAACGGAGTTGTTGATGATGGTGTGCCTGCCATCCTGCATTATAGGCCGTCCGATTTATATCTGGTGGATAGCAAGGAAACTATGATGGTTGAAGTTGGCAACAATCATGATTGTAGATTCTTATTGAAATAGAGAAACAAATTCAAATTTAGTTCGAATTGCAACGGTAGTATAGACATTTGGAATGCATGAAAATGTTGGTATGAGTAGGTTACATGCATTATACAGCAAGCGAAAAAATTTAATCGGACATAACATGGATTCATACTCCCTCCTTCCATCTATATAGGGCGTAATGAGATTTTTAAGACCGCCTTTGACTATTGACAAGATTAATAGTACATGACATGCACAATGTGAAAATTATATCATTGAAAGAACCTTTCACAGACGAATTTAATGGTGTGCTTTGTGTAAGTTGCATGTCATATATCATTGCTCTAATATTTGTTCAAAGTTAGCATCGAAAAACGCATTAGGCCCTATATAGATGGAAGGAGGGAGTAGATTTGAATAGCATTTGTATAGTGAAACGGGGCAAGACTCTCTTTGTGTGGTGTTAATAGTTTTATTTTTTTCGTTTTCTTTTTGGTTGAGGGAAGTGCGAACTGATTTAGTACGTACAAGTACAATATTACTACACGTTAGGCTTGTCCCTAAAATTCAACCCATGTCTTGTTATATCCCGAAAATTCAGATATCGTGCTCCCAAAACTGGCGCCTTCACAACCCGCGCCTTGCTATCCCGAAATTACAACGCGCGCGAAAACTCCCTCCAGCTGCCAAATCCCAACACGCAAAATCCCCCTTCTAACCCTGAGCCGAAAGGGCCGCTAGTTCAAATCGGTGGGGGGTACTTTTGTAACACACCCTACATTTTGGACAAGCGCGTCCCTATGTCATGCTTCACCCCCTCCCATCGCCCCTTTTCGCCATTCGAAATCCCAGGCCGCCATAACCTCTCCGCTCCAGCCGCGAAACCCCACCCTCCTCCGTCTGCCACGTCACTGCTGTCCCAGCCGGAGCCTCTTCCCCGATGACGTCGTCCACCGCAATAGCTCGACGTCCCTCGTCCACCTCCCCGGATGAGGATCCGTCGACCATCTCATCATCCCGCCGGTTCAGCCGCCACATCCTCCACCTCCAAGGAGTTGCTCCGACGATCGCCTCGTCTATCGCGGCTGCTCCATCCCCACACCGCCGCCTTAACCTGCTCCACCAAAACTGCAGCATCCTCACCGACTCCTCGGACGAAGACGAGGCCTACTCGGTGCCACCAAAGAGGTTGTACACTCATCGCATCGCACCTTCTCCTTAACTCGACCTCCCGGCGCCGACGGTGCTCCATCCCGCACCCCCATGGAGCAGCTACCTTGAAGCCGACGCCGCGGCGACATCTCCACGGCGGCTCTCCCCTAGTGAGAGGCCCCTTCGGCGGTGGCGTCCATACCAGCCGGATATGCTGCTGCTGCTCCAGCTCTCGCTCGCTCGCTCATGCTGCTGCTGCTTCGGCTCTCGCTCGATCGCTCGCTCACCCAGCTGCTACTGCTGCTCTCCCCCTCGCTCGTGCTGCTGCTCTACTCCGATTAAGCCACACTTCAGTTGACTGAATCGACTTTTGGGTCAGTCAATTTTTAGGGGTTGGGGGGCTCGCCGGAGTTAAGGAAGAACCACCCGCAACAGGGACGGGGGCTCACTGGAGAGGTACCCCACTATCTATCTTAGGGTTCGGGGTGGGGGGGGGGGGCCTAGAGGGCTGGCCGGGGTGGTGGTGGCGAGTTGTTTCGGGGCGGCGAGGCGGCGCTGGGGCCGGCAGTTCAACCGGTGGTGGCTGGCGGCTCAGGGGGTTGCAGGTTGAAGATGAACTGTAGGCCCTCCCTAAACTACATGTCAAGTGCCTCTCTGCTACCATTGCGTTCAGTTTCGACAGTAGCATTCAGATTACACAGTAAATTTCAGTTTCGATAGTTAAGTTCAGAGTCAACAGTTTTTACCGCATCTGTTGTAGTCAGGTGGTTTTTGGTGATGTTAATTTTACATCCATTTTACATCATCTATTGGAGATGCTATTAGAATCCCACTTCAGATTGATGATGTCTGTCTTGTGCTGCTTCAGCCTTGATGTCTTACGGCTCACCGGAGCTGCTCCAACGACAGAACGATCCATCACAACAGAGCAGTGCCCTGGACGCTGTCTACAGATTCCTCAGATCTTCCTCCACACCTCCGATAGCCACCTCTGCCTCAACTGCTTCAGCGACCAACCCAATGATGCTGAGGTCGACATGTTTACGGAAAAGAGGTTGTACACTTGTTGCATCACTTATTACTATACATTCACGTCGATCCATTAGGGCTATTTTGGTTCAACGGAAAAACGTCGATCCACTAGTTGTTACCATCACTCTAAATTTCTGCATGCTCTCCTTACATAATCTCACCATATTTTTTTCGTATGCATGTCAGATATTGTACACATTCATGCTGAACATGTAGAGAAAAAGAGAACAGTTTTGCACGGCAATACAATTTCATGCAGACATCGCTCCATGGTGGGTTCAATGGCAAACCCTCCCCTCCCCTCTCCAGATTGTAATCCAGAGGAAGATATCTGTTCTGAGGCGGATTCAGACGCCACTGACCACTCCTATTTACCTCCCAAGGTGCTTGCTCTACCTTGGCATGATGATGTTAGTCATATCATGCATATGTTGCCTTGCAGTGTGTAACACCCCGAGAATCATGCTACAGTAATCTCCCCCTAATGGTGGCCATGTCATCATGATTACTATGTAGCTTGCCACTTGTCCAAAATGTGAAAGCCTTTTTCAAGTAACCAATAAGTCGAATAAATTATTTCTTTGGGCAGTAAAACTAAAATGTTCACCTTATCCTATAAATTTCCCTAATCACTATCATGTTGAACCAACCTCTTCTGAATTCCCAAAATGCCCATGGGAATTAATTTGGTGCACCAGCAGCATTCAAATTGGACTTTTCAATTTCTAAAATTGTTTAGGAAATTCCTTTTGACCCCAAACTTTTTGTTCCATCTCAAGGTTTTGTGTTAGTTTTATGTGCCAAGTTTTGTTGAAAACAAAACTCAATTTGGTACTGAAAGGAAAATGCAAAACAGAGCAAAAAAGAAACAAAAAGGAAAAAAGAAAAGGGAAAAGGCAGAGGAGTGAGAGAGAAGCCCTTGGCCTTCCCTTGGGCCTCGGCCCATCCCAGCAGGCCGGCCCACTCCCCCTCACCAATCGCCTTCTGTTCCTCCGACCGAGCGGGACAGAGCGCTTCAGTCGCCGTCCAACCACCTCGCTGGCGACGTCCGACGAGAGGATAACGCCATGGACGCCTCGAGTCCTCCCCGCACCTACAGCCACTCCCGCTACTCCGTCCCCCTGGCTCTCCCTCACCCACTCTCCCATTCTCTCTCTCCCTCTCCTTCGTTTTGGAGAGGAGGCCGACGTGGTTGCCGACGCGGTCGCCGCCGTGCCTCGCCCGGCCTCGCGGCCACCGAGCCCCATTCGCCTCGCCGTCGTGCCCATCGTCTCTGCCGTCGTTGTCTACCCCGTCCCCACCCGTGAGCGCGAGCCGGGAGCCACGGTGGGGAGCAGATCGAGCCGCCCCCTTTCGCCTCTATCGCCGGCGAACTCCGTCGTCTCCGACAACTTCTACTGCTACTAATCTTACACTAGGCCACCTTGTGCCTCCCCGGTGAGCTGTTCTACCTTATCCCTCTCCTTGCTGGCTTGGTGCACACCTTAGCTGCTTTCCCCATGTGCGCCCGAACGCAGCGTCGCGGAGCTCGTCGCCGGCGAGTCTCCGGTGATCAGTTGGTCACGGGCGTATGCCTGTTAGCTTCACCGCGCCGCGCAGCACTTGCCTAGCCCCTTCTCCCGAGCCGTAGCATGCCGTAGCTCCGTTTCATCGTCACCCGTAGTTGCCCCGCCGCAAACCTCATCGCCGGCGCCGTTTCCGGCAGCTCCAGCTCCGCCCGGCCTCCCCACGCGACGCGGCGAGCTCTCCCCATTCGAACGAGCCCGCCCGCGCCCGTGTTGGCCCCCTGTAGGTGAATCCCGGCCGTCTCCGGCGTCATGCCGCCGCGGGAGAGGTCATCGGAGCCTTCTCCGGCGCCCTGCCGACGTGGCCGGTCAGGGCCACCCCCTGGGTCACTGCCAGCGGGCCCTGCGGGCCCCTGTTGACTAAGTTGACTCAGTCAACTTTGCAGACTGGGCATCCCTTGTCAATGACAGGCGGGCCCCACTCGCTAATTAACTTTAGTGTAATTAAATGGTTAATTAACCTAAGCATCCACTAACACCCGGGGCCCACCCCCTTAATTAGCTCTGATTAATTAAAATGAACTCAATTAGCTCTCTGTCTATGACATGTGGGTCCCACTGGACCCACAGGTTAGTTTTGACCTGGTCAGCGTGTCTGTCGACCGCTGACATCATCCCCACGCAATGATGACATCATATTTCCTTTTATGTTAATTCTGTTAATTTATATAATTTCATAAAATGTTTAAACCTTTAGAAATTCTTAGAAATTAAACCGTAGCTCTGATGAAAATGTTTTCTATATGAAAGTTGCTCAGAAAAATCCAACGAATCCGAATACGCGGTCCATTCACCTGTCACATGCCCCTAGCATGCTGAACATGGAACCGTCCCCTCTTTTTCATCTGTGTGGAATTCGTCTAACGTCGGGAATTCATCCTTGGATGTTTATCCCCTCCGTCTGCAATATGTAGTACTTTGTTAGGACAACCCTAGCTCTGCCTATCGACTTGTTGTCCTATTATGCACTTGCTTGCTATGTATTTACTGTTTCTTCCCCCTCTTCTCTCCGGTAGACCCCGAGACGGATGTCGCCCGTGTGATCGACGACGTCGACGACACTTCTTCTTTTTCAGCAGAGCTTCCAGGCAAGCAAACCCCCTTGAGCATTCTGATATCGCCCATTTCTTTCCCTCTCATGCTTGCATTAGAACTGCTACTGCTTTATGTATGATCCTACTCTGATGCATAGCATGTTGTTGTTACCCGCTTTTATACCTTACCTGCTTATCCTAAACTTCTTAGTATTGGTTGGTTAGAGATCCATCAGTGACCCCACCTTGTCCCAGTTGTCTTACTTTATGTTCAATGACTCGATCAACGTGATCGACGTCCAGGCCCCGACACCACACATCACCCCCTAGTTGTACGACTCTGCAGAGTTACCATCGAGTGCCAAGGGTGGAACCTCTTACCTCACACCTGATGAGATCTCTGTAGTGTAGCTATACGGTCGAGGTCATCGAGGGTGATTTCCTCCTTAACCACTTCCGTTACGGCTCTGTCGTGCAACCCATCAAATGTGAACCTCGAGGGTGGATCCTCTTATGTTCACCTTGATGATAACATCGAGTGGGATTCACCGGGGGTGATTCCTCGGGTTTTCCCCTTGGTGTTAGACACACGGTTACTATGGTTACTATGACTGTGCATTGAGCCATGTTACTAAAGATGGGTCGGCCCTGAGGGGTACCCGCGCGAGCTTAATAGTGAGTGATGTGGAGTCGGGTTGACCTGGAAGGTGCCCGCGAGATACTACGAGGCGTGGCCGGGCATTCTTAGCCCTTGCCGCAAGTACTCGAGACGGGGCGACGGGGTCACATCAATCGTGAGTCTCTGCTCGTTACCGCGTGCTCCTAATCCACTATGATTTGGATATTTGATCCGAGGGGCCTCTGGCCGATAGCACTAACCATCACGTGGGCATAGTATGGGCGTTTTGTGTCATATGCATCAGCCGAAGCTTAATCGACGTTAGCGACTGAGCGGCGTGTGCCGGGTTGGACTGCGTAAGCTCCTACCTTGTTGAAGGAGGTAGCTAGGTCTGCTTACCGGCCGCGTACGCAACGTGCAGGAGTTCCCGGGGAGATGGCCCATGACCCCTGGGGGCATAGATTTAGTCCGGCGTGTTGACCCCTCTATTAAGCCTAGGTCAGGTTGCGGCGTATTGTTTGGCCGAGGCCGGGCATGACCCAGGAAAGTGTGTCCGGCCGGAGTTAATCGAGCGTGGTGGGTAAATTGGTGCACCCCTGCAGGGAAGAAAACATCTATGGATAGCCTGTCCTACGGTAACGGACACTTGGAGTTGTATCCCGATCGATACAACTAGAACTGGATACTTGTTATGAGAACTGGATGGTGATGAGATTTGGGATGTGTTGACCCCTGGATAGTATGGCTCTGGGATTGCTTTCTCGCAGGGAGTCGAGAAAGGATCTCTGGCCGAGGTTGATAACATTACTGCTACTTTCCTTTATGCTACTCTACTCCCTCATGTTGCTGCAAGATGGTGGTTTCCAGAAGATGCTAGTCTTCGATAGGCTAGGTTTTCCCCTTCCCTTCTGGCATTATGCAGTTTAGTCCACAGATACAACCCATTCCTTTGATACAGATGCATACTTAGTTTAGATCTGATGTAAGTCTTGTGAGTACTTTGGATGGGTACTCACGGTTGCTTTGCTACTTCTTTTTCCCCGTACCCGATTGATGCGACCAGATGACGGATCCCAGGAGCCAGACGACACCACTGAAGACTACTGCTACCCCGAGGGTGCCTACTACTACGTGACGACCGTTGACGACTTGGAGTAGTTAGGAGGCTCCCGGGTAGGAGCCCTTGCCTTTTCGATCGTTGTTGCTTTTTGTGCTAGCCTTCTTAAGGAAAACTTGTCTAACTCATGTCTGTACTCAGATATTGTTGCTTCCGCTGACTCTTATGTATTTGAGCCCTCGAGGCCCCTCGCTTTTAATATAAAGCTTGTATTATTTTAATTTGTGTCTAGAGTTGTGTTGTGATATCTTCCTGTGAGTCCTTGATCTTGATCGTACACATTTGCATGTATGGTTAGTGTACGATTGAATCTAGGGCGTCACAAGTTGGTATCAGAGCCGACTGCCTGTAGGATCCCCCTTTCCAACTCCTTGGCCGAAGTTGAGTCTAGACACCGAAAATCATTTTACTAACTTGGCTGTGTGGCTTACGGGCCCACGTCACCAATTGGGTAATGTTAGGATCTTTTATTCCTTGTCTATACTCCGGGACTCTAATCTCTCTTCCATTCGGGTTAAACGATTTTGCTAACTCTAACATTAGGATCTCGAAACTACTTTCTCCTAGAGAGCCCCTTATTACAGATGATCACCTGCTGCACCAGAAGATTCTGAAGATACTCTCCGATGCTATCCTGATAACTTGTGCTCATCGCGTTTGCAATTCCCTACCACCGATAAGCCCCTATGACTAACTGCATATCCTTGTCGCTCATACCTTCATCCCTAGTTGCTCTTTTTATTACAAGATACCCTAAAATACTTGTCGTTGTTACGAGAATCCTTTTGTGCCACTGCCTTGAAGTTCCTTTTCCGCCTGAATACCCCTACGTATAATTTCTCACACTTATCGGGGATTCGTTCATCCCCAATTGTTTAGGCATTTCACAAAAGTCTTCAAAATACCATTCGATCTTCCGAAAATCCTCAGCAGCCTATTGTTGTTGAAATTCGTGTTTGCTTGCATTATGGTTAATTCCATATTTCTAGTAATCTTCGTTGACATCCTCTGTCACTATCATTCCGAGTCCCTTGATCCAATATGTCGCGAATGCTCGTAATCCTTAATCAGATCCTAGCATTCATCCTTCCGGCTCAGACGACACTCCAAACATGAGCTTGTTCTTGTCAAATCAAACATTGATTGATTGTCGATCTATATTGATACAACTCAATTATCTTTTGATCAGAGCCTCTGCTTCAGATCTTCTGATTTGAAAATCGTAATTCCTTTGTATTCAAGCTTTGAAATTATTCAGATGTTCTATAATCCGATGTCTTTACATTCTTTCTTCCTCTAATTGAGTACCGATACTCACATCAGCTCCATTTTGGACCGGCAGGCCCATTGCTGGGTTATTATCCGATAGTATCCTTCACACTCAAAATTCTTGTGAGTTATTCCCATGATACATAATGTATTTGACAATTTGTATCCTCTGCTTTTGTCAACCATGCTCTACCTTCCGATCTTGTGTTATTTAATCTTCGAGTTTGTGGAATAGGTTCCTAAAATGCCCTGATGGGTTGAACTTATGCCTTCCATAATCCGTGTGAACCCAAGAGTTCTCACGAGTCTTACTCTTCTGGTACTTCGCCAGATAAATCCTCTGCACTACAATTTCCTCGAAAACAGGGAGTGAATGAAAGGTTATGCATTGAAGAAGTGGGAGTCGACCTTGAACCTTTGTGTTCATGCCCATGGACCCGATGTAGAACCTTCATGGAAGCTGCTCGCAAAAATAATTACCCCTTGTTATAAGTTCATCTGGTACCGGTGAATTGATCCTTCGCAACCGTGGTTCCGACCATGATTGTTCTTCTTTGGTCCCATTTCTTGGACAAGTTAAATCACTTGTCTTCTGCAGGTCAATACGCCTGCCCAACCTCTATTATGACCTACCATCGAGTATTACCCCTGGTATCTCGAGGATATCATGCCATTGCACAAAATCTTATGAACTTTTGATGAACACTACCTTTCCCTTTCATTGTCACTTCATGGGTTCTGGGTTGTTTGTCAATCGAGCACACTGATAAGTGAATCGATCCCGCACTCTGATTCAGTGACTCTAAGTAAATTTTCGTTGCTTATGAGTTTAAAATACTTCGAGCCATTCCTAGCCTAATTGGCTATATCAGTATCATGGTAAATTTTAACTGTGCTACCTGGTCCTTCCCGGAGCACAATTTTCGACGATGAGCTAAGCTTACGTTGATGTCCCTCGTCATATCATTTCACCTTGAACAGAAGGCCTGATTCCGAGATTGTGTCATATTCGTGGTTCCGATAAACTTCCGCCTCAAAATCCCTTTGACTTGATGTCATCACCGATCGATTACATCTTCCTGAAATCTCTCGACAATTGCGTCGTGCTCGTCAACATTCTGAGCTCTTCCAGAATATCAATCGAATTCATCATGAGAAATACCATCCTTGACCTTCGATGATTTGAGTTATCATCGATAACCCCCTTGTATTTTTCCGACACATGTTTGATCATGTCTTGGTTATACCTTGGACTCCTTGCTATTCCTGCAATTGTTCCTTGAGTATTTCTTGTGATCTTCAACTCCAACCCCTACTTGGAACACCATGTTAATGCTACCTTGAAGCATGGTGGAGGTATTCCGGATATCAACAAGAACATTGGAAGCACATTGTCTAATGTTTATTGATCTATTATCCAAACACTGTTGTATGGGTAAACCTCATAAATTCCTTTCCCCTCTTGTCTAACTGGTTTCATACTGGGAGCCCTATCATGTATATCATGTTATGCCTTTCCTTAGGAAAGATATACTCTTGATACCCAAGTATAAACAAATTTTCCTTGCCATTGGTCTGTTTAATCTAATAACCACATTTTCCTTTCCATTGTTTTGTTTAACCTTTCTTTTGGTCTACATGATATAAGAAGAAATAATTTCCTACTTATGTAAACACCTCGGTGTACAACTCTGTCAGTAAGACCTTGTTACTATTGTCGATGACATTTCGGTAACCACCGATGGATGGGAACTTTACCTCTTGGTACGCCTCGTTTCGACGAGCAGGAAAATGGTTCTCTTCGTCCCTCGCCCTTGGTACCAACGTTGTTGCCAACATAACTGGCAGTCAATGTTTTGACATGCCTTGCTATCAACACCCTTCCTACTTTTAACCCACATGGTGGGCCCATAAGCCATAGTTCCATAGGATCGAAACCTGACTCTCCTGTACATTCCTGTTTTCCAAAATCGTTCCTCGCGATTGGCTTTGTATGTAAATCCTAAGCCACCTTCCGAGAGTCGATCTATTCTGGTATTAGACGCAACACTTACTCTCGTTGCTCTGAACCCCCTTTTCACACAGTGTTCCACACATTGGACGATTGTCTATCCGATTGAAGCTTCCTATTGCACCCTGAGGGAGTCCTGGATTAGGGGGTGTCCGGATGGCCGGACTATACCTTCAGCCGGACTCCTGGACTATGAAGATACAAGATTGAAGACTTCGTCCCGTGTCCGGAAGGGACTTTCCTTGGCGTGGAAGGCAAGCTTGGCGATACGGATATGTAGATCTCCTACCATTGTAACCGACTATGTGTAACCCTAACCCTCTCCGGTGTCTATATAAACCAGAGAGTTTTAGTCTGTAGGACGAACAACAATCATACCATAGGCTAGCTTCTAGGGTTTAGCCTCCTTGATCTCGTGGTAGATCTACTCTTGTACTACCCATATCATCAATATTAATCAAGCAGGACGTAGGGTTTTACCTCCATCAAGAGGGACTGAACCTGGGTAAAACATCGTGTCCCCTGCCTCCTGTTACCATCCAGCCTAGACGCACAGTTCGGGACCCCCTACCCGAGATCCGCCGGTTTTGACACCGACATTGGTGCTTTCATTGAGAGTTCCTCTGTGTCGTCACTTTTAGGCCCGATGGCTTCTCTGATCATCAATAACGATGCGATCCAGGGTGAGACTTTTCTCCCCGGACAGATCTTCATATTCGGCGGCTTTGCACTGCGGGCCAATTCGCTTGGTCATCTGGAGCAGATCGAAAGCTACGCCCCTGGCCATCAGGTCAGATTTGGAAGTTTGAACTACACGGCCGACATCCGCGGAGACTTGATCTTCGACGGATTCGAGCCACAGCCGAGCGCGCCGCACTGTCACGATGGGCATGATTTAGCTCTGCCGCCGAACAGTGCCCTGGAGGCCGCACATGTGTCCGCTCCGACCCCTAGCTCAGAGCCGATCACACCAATCGAGGATGGGTGGTTAGACACCGCCTCGGGGGCTGCAATCTCTACGGCGATCGAGCCGAACACCAGCCCTATTCTCTGCGAAGCCCGTGACTCCAAGGAGCCGGACTCCTCTCCAGACTCCGAGCCCTCCGCGCCCCGACCGATCGAACCCGATTGGGCGCCAATCATGGAGTTCACCGCCGCGGACATCTTTCAGCACTCGCCCTTCGGCGATATTCTGAATTCACTAAATTCTCTCTCTTTATCAGGAGAGCCCTGGCCGGACTATGGTCAACAAGGTTGGGATGCGGATGATGAAGAAATTCAAAGCCCACCCACCACCCACTTCGTAGCCAGTGTCGATAATTTAAACGATGTGCTCGACTTCGACTCTGAAGACATCGACGGTATGGACGATGATGTAGGAGATGAACATGAACCAACGCCTATAAGGCACTGGACAGCCACCTCATCTCATGATGTATACATGGTGGACACACCCAAAGGAAGCGACGACGAGGAACACAGGGATGCAATGAGGGATCGTTCACTCGAAAAGCAATCAAAGCGGCGACGTAAGCGCTGCTCCAAGCCCCGCCTCGACAGAGACAGCAGCCATACAGACCCAGCCATAGAGCAGGACGAGCCGGCGGACGACGAACATGCCTTCAAGCAAGTGTCCGAACAGGGCAAATTGGACAAACAAACCAAACACCCCGTCCCCGGCGAAAACAACAGTCCGGACGACCTTACGCCGGATAAACTCATGGAGCAGAAGAACCTCCACAAAAGGCTCGTCGTCACTGCGCATAGCCTGAAAAAGCAGAAGTGGAAGCTCAAAACTGCGGAAGATGCACTCAGAATCAGATGGAGCAAAGTACGCAACACCGCAGACAAATATGCCGGCAGTCGCCGCACAAAAGGCTATCCAAAGCGAAAGCTACTGCCTGAATTTGACGAGGAGGCCTTAGAGCCCCCGCAGTCAAAAAATAGGAAAGCCATCCGGTCGGATGGACGACCGCATGGCCAGCATGGAGCGGCAAGCGGCGCCGCACACAAGCCGGCACACGATCCACCAAAGGATCCGCATCAAAAAGATGGCCCCGCCAGATCTATATACGGGCCAAGAAAGCAAGCTCTAGTAAGAAATGCAATACAAAAAATATCCGAACATCACGGCACACCCAAATACAGGGGTGCCGCACACCCCCTATGTTTCACCGATGAGGTGCTGGACCATGAATTTTCCAGCGGGATTCAAGCTCATAAACATAGAGGCGTACGACGGAACAACAAACTCTGGGGTCTGGATCGAGGATTATATCCTCCACATACACATGGCTAGAGGAGATGACCTCCACGCCATAAAATACTTACCCCTCAAGCTTAAAGGGCCAGCCCGGCATTGGCTCAAAAGCCTTCCCGGAAACACCATTGGAAGTTGGGAAGAGCTTGAGGATGCTTTCGGGAAAATTTTCAAGGGACCTATGTCCGCCCTCCGGATGTAGACAATCTCAGTCACATAACTCAACAGCCCGGAGAGTCAGCCCGGAAATTCTGGAACTGATTTCTTACTAAAAAGAATCAGATAGTCGACTGTCCGGACGCCGAAGCCCTAGCAGCTTTTCAGCACAACGTTCAAGACGAATGGCTCGCCAGACACCTCAGCCAAGAAAAGCCAAGAACAATGGCCGCATTAACAAGCCTCATGACCCGCTTTTGCGCAGGAGAGGACAGCTGGTTGGCAAGATGTAGCACCAGCGACCCAAGTACATCCGAAGTTAGGGATGGAAACGGAAAACCCCGACGCAGCAAGGACCAGCGCCGGAATAAGGGAAACAGCCCAAAGAGCACGGAGGTCAACGCCAGATTCAAAAGCTCACGGCAGAATCAGAGAATGCCGCCCCTCAAGGATAACAGGGACGAGCTATCCAACTTAAACAAAATCTTGGACAAGATATGTCAAATACACAGTACTCCCGAGAAGCCTGCGAACCATACCCACAGAGATTGTTGGGTTTTCAAGCAAGCTGGCAAACTCAACGCCGAACACAAGGGGCTCGACACACCAAGTGAGGATGACGACGAACCCCACAAGCAGAGCACCAGAAAACAAAAGCATTTCCCACAAGAAGTCAAAACAGTACACTTACTTCACGTGACGAACAGAACGGCGCCACCAGAGATACGCGCCATACGGCCTATCCCAAAGGAGTCTCGCCAATGGTTGTTAAAAACGATCACCTTTGACCATCAGGATTACTCTAGAAGTATCTAAAATGCAGGCTGGACTGCCTTGGTATTAGATCCAATAATCGACGGACTCCATTTTACAAATGTCCTGATGGACGGCGGCAGTGGTCTAAACCTGTTATACCAGGACACAATCCGCAACATGGGGATAGACCCAACAAAAATTCACCATAGCAAAACCTCCTTTCAAGGGGTAACGCCAGGCCCGGATGCCCGTTGCATGGGTTCTCTCCGGCTAGAAGTTATGTTCGGCTCCCCCGATAACTTCCGTCGCGAACAGCTAACTTTCCACATCGCCCCATTCTCAAGTAGCTATTAAGCACTGCTGGGATGCGAAGCTTTCGCCTGCTTTAACGCAATACCGCATTATGCATCTCTTACGCTTAAGATGCCCGGTCCACGAGGCATCATCTCATTAAAGGGAAAACATTGAGTGTTCCTCCCGTGTGGAAAACAGTGCGGCTGCCTTGACAGCCCCACAATAAAGCGGCTTCACCAGCCAAAGCATCTAAACAGGTCGTCAAGACCACGGACACGGCTAGACGAGTCCGCATAAACATACAATTGATAAAGGCTTAATAGCCGTATACCCCTGTACTAGGGGCTCCGCGCATATAAAACAAGAGACAATAAAGCTCAATTTTACCCATTTCAATTTATACTTTGTTTATTTATTATAACTCATGTTTGGCACGATCTTTCTTTAACTAAGTTCCTCTCTTTTACAGATGAACACCGTGCTACGCTCGTCTAGGATACAGCACAACGGAGACACAGGCGCAGACGTGCAGCAGGGACCCGTTCCAAGGATTCTTTTCAGATTAAGACCCTGCATAAACCTTTTTTACTGTTTCTTGTTGATACACATCCCCTGGTTTCTTGGTATAACCAAGGAGGAGGCTGGCGTTTTGACATGTGGCCACGTCAGAGTTTTGCGCGTACCTGGACACTAGGGGCTTACTACTAAGGGCGTTATCCCGCCCGCCCTCATAAAGACCGAATACCTTAGGGAGTATTCAGCGTCGCCAGTTTGGCCTTATATGCATCAGCTCCGAATCATGTCTTTGGTCAAATGTTGGGTTTACCCGGCTCCTTTGTTTTGCTGCCTTACATTCTGCTCTATCGGCTAAGGCGGCACCAGGAGAACTACTGCGATTGTGCCCCGGTTCGGCCAGACGAGCACCCCAGTAGAGAAAGCCGAAAACTGACTGTCATGATATAGCGTGAGACTGGTCAACCACTCGATGACTTACCGGAATCTTTAGGATTCCTCCGCATTAACGAAGGGCCGTTTCCCGGCCAGGCACATACGCGCCCCGAGTTCGGGCGAGCGCAGGCGCCACCAGGGGCTATATAAGTAGCCTCAATGTCAAACTCCTATGGCTAAGTGAAAGTAATAAAGCATCATAGTCCGATTGCCTAGTTCGCTGCGCTATCACCTCCTTTGTAGGACCAAGACGTTGGATCAAGTGTGAAAATGCGCCTTCTGCGAACACCCCCGCATTATGTGCGTGGGGGCTGAAGCCGACGACTGCCATCTTTCAGATTATATATACGTATATGTTAAACGGCCGCACAGGAGGTATTATAATACTTGCAGGCACAAGTATAAAAAGCTTCTATAATTTAAAATATTGTTTTACGATAATACATGCTATTCAAATATAGTATCCTTTGAGCACTGCGTCTCTATTAAACGAGCGCCTTGCAGAACTTCCTGAAAATAGCGCTCGGTAGGTACTCGGCTTCCATCCGAGTCTGGGGATGCAACAGCGGTGGCTTCCATTTCCGCCCAGTATGTCTTGACACGGGCAAGAGCCATCCGCGCACCCTCTATGCACGCTGACCTCTTCATCGCATTGATATACGGCGCCGCACCAAGGAACTGTTGCACCAAGTTGAAATAACTTTTCAGCTCTGGCCTCTCTGGCCACAGATGACTCATGATATACTTCATGGCGAGTCCGGACAACCTATTTAGCTTGGCCCATTCGGCCAAATGATCGGCTAATGACAGTGGACGCTCTGGATTGTGGAACTGCGACCAGAAGAGCTTTTCCACTTCGCGATCTTCTTGATCTCGGAAGTGTTCGGCCGCATCTGCGGCACTCGCTGCTAAATCCAGATAGGTGTCCGCCGTACTCCACATCTGGTCTAATGGAGCATGTTTAGGATCACAGAACTTCCTCCGCAGCATAAAGGGCTTTCCAGCCGCGATCTCTCCGGCCTGACGCAGCTCCTCCTTCATAGCTCTCATCGCAGAGCGAGCATCCTTGGCATCGGCAACGGCCTTCTTCAGGTCCGTCTGTTCCGCCCGATCTTCTTTTTCAAGAAGCTTGCAACGGTCAGCAGTGTTCTTCAGCTTCACGGCCATCTCGGCCATTTCCTTCTTGCTTCGGAAATGAGCAGCCTGTTCGGCTTTCAGCTCTTCAATTGCCTTTCTGGCAGCGGCATCACTTTTCCTGGCTTGCTCCTTGGCTCGGGCAAGTTCCGCCCAAAGATTCTCCATGGCAGCAGCACCATCTGCATCAAGCGCACACATTGTCAGATACTGGCATAAAGCTCCTCTTACCAGGCGCCACCGAATGAATTACATACCTTGTGCCTCGTCAAGCCGCTTGTTGACAAGCGCGATGTCGGCATCTGCCACGTCAAGTTGCCGCTTTAGCTCGACAAATCCATCAGTCCGGCTGGCCACCGGACACTTCGCCACCTACGTATAAAGGCGACATATTAGACCTAGGATTATGATCCTCTGTGCGCCGTCACTTTTGACAACACACAGAGTCTCAGGGGCTACTATCTACACAGGGCGCATCCTATTTATGCGCAACTGTCCAAAAAGGTTACATTATTTCGCGTACCTCAAAACCTGTCAGTAAACTCCTGACGGCCTCGCGCAATCCACTCTCCGCGGATGAAATCCTCTCAATCACCGTACCCATCAATGCACGGTGCTCCTCTGAGATAGATGCTTGCCCTAGCAGATCCTTCAGCTCCTCCGACCGCGCACCAGACGGCGTTGGACTCGTCTAATGGCCCTTTTCGAAGGCCGGACGCGGAGTGCTTTGGGGGGCCATATGATTACCTTCCGGCCCCACCGGATTCGGAGAAACCCTCCGCGACAATACCTCAGGGTCGCCCTCCTCGCAAGGCGGTACGGCAGGGGGAGGCGTTCCGCTCTTCATCATCTCCGGAAGAAGATCCCCCGAAGACGAGCTCTGCTGAGAAGGGCTAAGGTCCGAGCTACAAGGTAAATTTTCGATTACTTTTCTCAGATATAAAGTAGGGATTTCTCTCATTTCTTAAAAACAAAACTCCTCTCTACTTACGGCTCGGTGGAGGGCTGATCCCCTTGATGGCATAATTCGGCCGAAGTATCCCCCAGCACAGGACCCTCTGGCTAAGATTTCTTCCCCCGCTTTAAGGCCATGGTCTCTGGGTCTTCAGAGGCGGTCCTCTTCTTCCCCTTAGGAGAGGAATTTTCGATTCCTCCCTTCCGGACAACCTCCTTTGAGGAGGTTGTAGCTTCCTTGTCCCCTCCCTCGCTTCCCTTTGAAGCCACAACCTCCAACATCCTGACTAGCACGGGACCCGGCGTGGTCTCGGGGAGGGGGGCCGGACACCTAATTAGCTTTGCTTTCGCTATCCACTCATGTTTAAAGGACAGCTCTTTTAGGGGCAATTTTATGATAAATATACGGATAGCGAGTCCAGACACAAGGCTACTTACTTGAGTATCCAGACGATTGCAGCTCAGACCTGCGTCCTCCGTAGAATCCAGACACACTACTTGTGGTCCGAAGAACAATTTGTACATCTCCACGGGCATCATGCCAAGAAAATGTTGGAGAACTCGCGGTCCCTCCGGGTTGAACTCCCACAGGCGGAGGGGGCGACGTTTGCAGGGCAGAACTCGGCGAATTAACATAACCCGCGTCACCACGACCAGACTGATGTCTCTTTCTAGGAGATCTCGGATGCGGACCTGCAACAGGGGCACATCCTTTGCCGGCCCCCAGTCCAGCCCCGTATTGACCCATGACGCCAGTTGTGGCGGGGGACCCGAGCGAAAGGCAGGTGGCGCCACCCACTTAGGGGCCCTGGGAGCGGTAATATAAAACCACTCTCGTTGCCATAAGCTGGACTCCTCTTGAAAAGAGCCCTCGGGCCATGGAGTACCAGTATTCTTGCTTATAAAAGCACATCCGCACTCCGCGTGCCGTCCCTCGATCATCTTCGGCTCTACTTTGAAGGTCTTGAGCCATAGTCCGAAGTGAGGAGTGATATGGAGGAAGGCTTCACACACGACGATGAATGAGGAAATATGGAGGATGGACTCCGGGGCTAAGTCATGAAATTCCAGCCCATAATAATACATGAGCCCCCTCACGAAGGGATCCATCAGGAACCCTAGCCCCTGAAGGAAGTGAGAGATGAACACCACACTCTCACCGGGCTTGGGAGTGGGAATGACCTGCCCTTGAGCAGGCAGCCTATGTGAGATTTCGCCGGTCAAGAACCTGGCCTCTCTCAACTTCAGCACGTCCTCCTCCGTGACGGAGGAGGGCATCCATCGGCCTCGAAGGTCAGAACCGGACATTGTCGAAGGTCCGAAGCGCCTAAAATCTGGAGCCTTGGGTGTTGGAACTCGAGGCGAAGGGCGAACTTGTTTGAGATTGAAAGAAAGGAGTAAGGCCTTGGTCTCTTTATAAGAGGTTGAATACCAAGGGCCCTCCCCGTGACCGTTTGGGACTCGCCTTTGATCGAGAAAATATACCAATGGGTACGGTTGGGTTACCCACACCCGTATTGATGAAAATCCTGGAATAAGGGGACATGATCTCTGCTTTAACAAGACTTGCCAAGGAAACCGCCTCGCTAAACGCGCTGAGGTGGGACAGTAAAACGATTCGAATAAAGACTTGGCCGTGGTGTGATGTCACGCTACCGAATACGTCAGCAGATTAGATTTGTGTAAATATTATTCTCTCTATGGCAATAAGTGGAAACTTATTTTGCAGAGCCGGACACTACCTTTGTGTTCAAAATCTTCTATGAAGTACTTGGAGGAGGAACCCGCCTTGCAATGCCGAAGACAATCTGCGCGCCGGACTCGTCGTCATCGAAGCCTGGTTCAGGGGCTACTGAGGGAGTCCTGGATTAGGGGTGTCCGGATGGCCAGACTATACCTTCGGCCGGACTCCTGGACTATGAAGGTACAAGATTGAAGACTTCGTCTCGTGTCCGGAAGGGACTTTCCTTGGCGTGGAAGGCAAGCTTGGCGATACGGATATGTATATCTCCTACCATTGTAACCGACTCTGTGTAACCCTATCCCTCTCCGGTGTCTATATAAACCGGAGAGTTTTAGTCCGTAGGACGAACAACAATCATACCATAGGCTAGCTTCTAGGGTTTAGCCTCCTTGATCTCGTGGTAGATCTACTCTTGTACTACCCATATCATCAATATTAATCAAGCAGGACGTAGGGTTTTGCCTCCATCAAGAGGGCTCGAACCTGGGTAAAACATCGTGTCCCCTGCCTCCTGTTACCATCCGGCCTAGACACACAGTTCGGGACCCCCTACCCGAGATCCGCCGGTTTTGACACCGACACACCCTCTTACCTTGATCTTGATGACTTTCTTGAATTTCAACTTGAGAGATGCCTCTATGCCACGTTGAGGTACTTATCTTGTGATGAGCTTCGTCCTTCCCGAGTATTTCCCCTTGCTCCACCTATTAAATCTCGGGACGAGATTTTTGTAGTGGGGGAGATTTGTAACACCCGAGAATCATGCTACAGTAATCTCCCCCTAATGGTGGCCATGTCATCGTGATTACTATGTAGCTTGCCACTTGTCCAAAATGTGAAAGCCTTTTTCAAGTAACTAATAAGTCGAATAAATTATTTCTTTGGGCAGTAAAACTAAAATGTTCACCTTATCCTATAAATTTTCCTGATCACTATCATGTTGAACCAACCTCTTCTGAATTCCCAAAATGCCCATGGGAATTAATTTGGTGCTCCAGCAGCATTTAAATTGGACTTTTCAATTTCTAAAATTGTTTAGGAAATTCATTTTGACCGCAAACTTTTTGTTCCATCTCAAAGTTTTGTGTTAGTTTTACGTGCCAAGTTTTGTTGAAAACAAAACTCAATTTGGTACTGAAAGAAAAATGCAAAACAGAGCAAATAAAAGAAACAAAAAGGAAAAAGAAAAGGGAAAAGGCAGAGGAGAGAGAGAAGCCCCTGGCCTTCCCTTGGGCCTCGGCCCATCCCAGCAGGCCGGCCCACTCCCCCTCACAAGCCACCTTCTGTTCCTCCGACCGAGCGGGACAGAGCGCATCTGTCGCCGTCCAACCACCTCGCCAGCGACGTCCGACGAGAGGATAAGGCCCCGGACGCCTCGAGTCCTCCCCGCACCTACCGCCACTCCCGCTACTCCGTCCCCCTGGCTCTCCCTCACCCACTCTCCCCTTCTCTCTCTCCCTCTCCTTCATTTTGGAGAGGAGGTCAACACGGTCGCCGTCGTGCCTCGCCCGGCCTTGCAGCCACCGAGCCCCGTTCGCCTCGCCATCATGCCCATCGTCTCCGCCGTCGTCGTCTACCCCGTCCCCGCCCGTGAGCGCGAGCCGGGAGCTACGGTGGGGAGCGGATCGAGCCGCCCCCTTTCGCCTCTGTCGCCGGTGAACTCCGTCGTCTCCGGCAACTACTTCTGCTACTAATCTTACACCGGGCCACCTTGTGCCTCCCCGGTGAGCTCTTCTACCTTCTCCCTCTCCTTAATGGCTTGGTGCGCCCCATAGCTGCTTTCCCCACGTGCGCCCGAACGCAGCGCCGCGGAGCTCGTCGCCGGCAAGTCTCCGGTGACCAGTTGGTCACGGGCGTATGCCCGTTAGCTTCACCGCGCCGCGCAGCACCTGCCTAGCCCCTTCTCCCGAGGCGTAGCACGCCGTAGCTCCATTTCATCATCACCCGTAGCTGCTCCGCCGCAAACCTCGTCGCCGACGCCGTTTCCGGCAGCTCTAGCTCCGGCCGGCCTCACCACGTGACGCGGCGAGCTCTCCCCGTTCGCCCGCGCCCGTGTTCCCCCCCCCCCTGTAGGCGAATCCCGGCCATCTCCGGCGTCGTGCCACCGTGGGAGAGGTCGTCGGAGCCTTCTCCGGCGCCCTACCGACGTCGCCGGTCAAGGCCACCCCCCTGGGTCACTACCAGCGGGCCCCGCGGGCCCCTGTTGACTAAGTTGACTGGGTCAACTTTGCTGACTGGGCATCCCTTGTCAATGACAGGCGGGCCCCACTCGCTAATTAACTTTAGTGTAATTTAAAATGGTTAATTAACCTAAGCAGCCACTAACACCTGGGGCCTACCCCCCTTAATTAGCTCTGATTAATAAAAACGAACTCAATTAGCTCTCTGTCTATGACATGTGGGTCCCACTGGACCCATAGGTCAGACCTGGTCAACGTGTCTGTTGACCGCTGACATCATCCCCACGCAATGCTGACGTCATATTTCCTTTTCTGTTAATTTAAATAATTTTAGAAAATGTTTAAACCTTTAGAAATTCTTAGAAATTAAACCGTATCTCTGATGAAGATGTTTTCTATATGAAAGTTGCTCAGAAAAATCCAATGAATTCAAATACGCGGTCCATTCACCTGTCACATGCCCCTAGCATCCTGAACATGGAACCGTCCCCTCTCTTTCATCTGTCCGGAATTCGTCTAACGCCGGGAATTCATCCTCGGATGTTTATCCCCTCCGTCTGCAACGTGTAGTACTACGTTCGGATAACCCTAGCTCTGCCTATCGACTTGTTGTCCTGTTATGCACTTGCTTGCTATGTATTTACTGTTTCTTCCCCCTCTTCTCTCCGGTAGACCCCGAGACCGATGCCTCCCCTGTGATCGACTACATCGATGACACTTCTTCTTTTTCAGTAGAGCCTCTAGGCAAGCACACCCCCTTGAGCATTTCGATATTGCCCATTTCTTTCCCTCTCATGCTTGCATTAGAACTGCTACTGCTTTATGTATGATCCTACTCTGATGCATAGCCTGTTGTTGTTACCCACTTTTATATCTTACCTGCTTATCCTAAACTTCTTAGTATTGGTTGGTTAGAGATCCATCAGTGACCCCACCTTGTCCCAGTTGCCTCGCTTTATGTTCAATGACTCGATCAACATGATCGACGTCTAGGCCCCGACACCGCACATCACCCCCCTAGTTGTACGACTCTGCACAGTTACCATCGAGTGCCGAGGGTGGAACCTCTTACCTCACTCCTGATGAGATCTCTGTAGTGTAGCTATACGGTCGAGGTCATCGAGGGTGATTTCCTCCTTAACCACTTCCGTTACGGCTCTGTCGTGCAACCCATCAAATGTGAACCTCGAGGGTGGATCCTCTTACATTCACCTTGATGATAACATCGAGTGGGATTCACCGGGGGTGATTCCTCGGGTTTTCCCCTTGGTGTTAGACACACAGTTACTATGGTTACTATGACTTTGCATTGAGCCATGTTACTAAAGACGGGTCGGCCCTGAGGGGTACCCGCGCGAGCTTAATAGTGAGTGATGTGGAGTCAGGTTGACCTGGAAGGTGCCCGCAAGATACTACGAGGCGTGGCCGGGCATTCTTAGCCCTTGCCGCAAGTACTCGAGACAGGGCGACGGGGTCACATCGATCGTGAGTCTCTGCTCGTTACCGTGTGCTCCTAATACACTACGATTTGGATATTTCATATAAGGGGCCTCTGGCCTAATAGCACTAACCATCACGTGGGCATAGTATGGGCGTTCTGCGTCGTATGCATCAGCCGAAGCTTAATCGACGTCAGCGACTGAGCGGCGCACGCCGGGTTGGACTGCGTAAGCTCCTGCCTTGTTGAAGGAGGTAGCTAGGTCTGCTCACCGGCCGCGTACGCAACGTGCAGGAGTTCCCGGGGAGATGGCCCATGACCCCTGGGGGCATAGGTTTAGTCCAGCGTGTTGACCTCTCTATTAAGCCTAGGTCAGGTTGTGGTGTATTGTTTGGCCGAGGCCGGGCATGACCCAGGAAAGTGTGTCCGGCCGGAGTTAATCGAGCGTGGTGGGTAAGTTGGTGCACCCCTGCAGGGAAGGTAACATCTATCGATAGCCTGTCCTACGGTAACGGACACTCGGAGTTGTATCCCGATCGATACAACTAGAACTGGATACTTGTGATGAGAACTTGATGGTGATGAGATTTGGAATGTGTGGACCCTTGGATAGTATGGCTCTGGGATTCCTTTCTCGCAGGGAGTCGAGAAAGGATCTCTGGCCGAGGTTGATAACATTACTGCTACTTTCCTTTATGCTACTCTACTCCCTCCTGTTGCTGCAAGATGGTGGTTTCCAGAAGATACTAGTCTTTGATAGGCTAGGTTTTCCCCTTCCCTTATGGCATTCTGCAGTTTAGTCCACAGATACAACCCATTCCTTTGATACAGATGCATACTTAGTTTAGATCTGATGTAAGTCTTGCGAGTACTTTGGATCAGTACTCACAGTTTCTTTGCTACTTCTTTTCCCCCATACCCGATTGATGCGACCAGATGACGGATCCCAGGAGCCAGACGACACCACTGAAGACTACTGCTACCCCGAGGGTGCCTACTACTACATGACGACCGCTGACGACTTGGAGTAGTTAGGAGGCTCCCAAGCAGGAGGCCTTGCCTTTTCGATCGTTGTTCCTTTTGTGCTAGCCTTCTTAAGGCAAACTTGTCTAACTCATGTCTGTACTCAGATATTGTTGCTTCCGCTGACTCTTATGTATTCGAGCCCTCGAGGCCCCTGGCTTGTAATATAAGGCTTGTATTATTTTAATTTGTGTCTAGAGTTGTGTTGTGATATCTTCCCGTGAGTCCTTGATCTTGATCGTACACATTTGCGTGTATGATTAGTGTACGATTGAATCGAGGGCGTCACACGGTGCCTACTTTTGACATCATATATGTCATCTGCTTAGTTTAGACATGTTCTGTAATGCCACCTGTTTAATTTCTATATCATATATGGGAATTATGTTGTCTCATGTTTTTTAGCCAGCCATAATATATGTGAAATGTGCAATACCATCCTGTTTAACCAGGCATCATATATTTGAATGATATCTTGCCCATCCTTTTCTTCATTACCTTTCCATTTGTCGACATCTTTGTACATTAAACTACTCTTCCTGTGAATTAGCCATTTGGGTGGGAGATGGAAAAATCAGGAGTGAAAACAAGGCCTTTAGAGCAGACAGTGATACCTGTCGAAGCAGATCTCTTGTTGGGTCCCGATAGCTCCTCAGAGATGGATTCAGAGACAGATGACCAGTCCTATTCCCCCACTGAGGTGTATGCTCTAACTTGGCACGGTTATACTGCTCATATCATGCATACGGTGTCTTCCATTGCATAGTTTAGACATCATATACACAATATTCAACACCATGTTCTTAGTTCAGATATCATATCGAATGTCCTGTGTTTAGCATATAAATCACATATGTGTATTAAATGATGCGATCCTGATTACTTAGATAACATGTCATGCGATCATGTTTAGTTATTCATCATATCTTTGAATTATGTTATGCTATGATATCCAGTTTAGATAGACATCATATATGTGAAATTATGCCATGCTATCCGTTTTAGTTAAACAATATACATGTCAACTATTTCGTGCCCTCTTTTTTCCACACTATCTATTGCATCTGTCTCTCACACAATGTCTGTACATTCAACTATGTTTCCTGTTTATCAGTCATTTGAATTGGAGCGGGTGATGCCAGTATCTAGCGGACTAAAAACACGGTCTTCAAATAAAACAGTGCTACCTCTTGGTGGAGATAGCACCCCGATTGTACATGCACAAGAACCAGCCCTACCACACATAACCCAAACTCTCGCAGATTGTACCCCTACTGCGATGGACAGAGAACCAGCTTCACCCAATCTAACCCCAACCCCAGCCGATAGTAACCCAGTTCCTGTTGACACAGCACCATCTCCACCACAGAGCTCCCAAACAAGAGCAGTTAGTAAGGCAGCTCCAGTGCCCAAAGGGCCAGTACTATCACGGCGAACCCCAACTCCACCAGTTAGTATGCCTATTCCTGTGGAGGAAGCACAACCAGCTAGTCATAGTTTAGCATCTACCGCATTTGATGTTGTTAAATCGTATGTGCGTATCTTCCCATCTTGGAAATATTATACTGAGTTGTATGTGTGTCTCTATTTTGATTTGGCAAGACAATGCAGTGACCATAGGACATAGATATATGTTTGTTTGATGCTTTTATTTTGTACTAGTACTTGGCAATAGAAGACTTGGTAGTTTAATCATGTCCACCTTACTAATGAACTGGTTCACCGAAATGAGTTTCATATACTAGTACATGCTAAACTTGTTATGTGTCTGCTTTTTTCTTCTTTTAGAATGCTGACAGAATATTGGGGAAGAGTGCCTTATTAAGCAATGGTAAAGGAAGTAATGCAGATAAGGTTCAGGATAGTGACACATCCTTGTTGGTCTCCAATAAAGCTGATAAAACAGCTAAGGAAGACTGTCTTGAAGACAGCGAGACAACCCCAAAGTCCTGTCTTGGTTTAGTGTTCGAGTTACTGGCCACTACCGCTTGCACAAGCTATTCAAACTCACTGTCTGAATCAGTTCGGTTTCTTGAGTCTCAACTACAAGCTGAAAGACATCGATCAGCTGTGCTACGACAAGAAGCGGAAGGACTGTGAAAGTCCATGGAGCATTCAGATGCATACTTTTTGGTGCAACAGCAAGCATTGGAGGATTTTAGCGCCAAACAGGACAAAGCTAATCAGCTTGCTAAGCTTATTGCCAGCATGGTGGATACCCAGGATAACGTTTCTTGAGCTCTTCTGAAGTTGTTTCAGTTATGCTCTTGTTTTGCTGCCGCGTTTATTTGCACTGGTGGCCAATTTTGATGGCCAGTGTATGTAATGTGCTGCTTTGTTCCCTATATTTGCACTGGTGGCGAACTTTGATGCCCACTGGATGTAATATGTGTAATAGCGGTAATAGGCTAGCATTAATTGCTTGCTTATTTATTTCCTTATTGTCTTGTTTAGTTGTTTGCTTGTAGTCATTGCAGTTCTTTTTCTGTTTTTTCTAGTGGCCACAATAGCCTATTTTTGGTAACTAGGCCAAAATAATCATGGCAACACACGGACTGTTGTAACCATGGGCCTCCTGTAGGCCGTATGATCCATGGGCCTTCGTCCGGCTGTAGGATCCATCGGCCTTCTATACGGGCCTTAGGGTCCATGGGCCTTCTACAGGTCGTAGGGTCCATGGGACTTCTATGGGTCGTATGATCCATGGGCCTTCTACGGGTCATACTATCCATGGGCCTCATGCAGGCCGTAGGATCCATGGGCCTTCTACGGGGCGTATCATCATTTCGCCAATCATAGGTCGTACTATTCATGGACCATAATGGGCCGTTAATAGGCCGTATTTTATAACTCTATGAAAACAGCCCAACGGGTTTTTTTACATGAAAACAGCCCAACGTATTAACGGTCCGCAAACGGGCCGACTGTAACGATGGGCTGAATTTGGCCCACAAGCAGAAAATGACAGTAACGGGCTGTATGTAACCGAATGCTGCAAATGAGCCGAAGAATCAATGGGCCCTGAGAAGGCCGAAAGATAACTTGGGCTGGAAACGGCCCAATGGAATAACGGGCCGTTAATGGGTATAGAGTGATACACTGTTCATTACGGGCCAGTTTCACCACGGGCCGTTAATGGGCCAAGAGTTACAAAGGTCCTCATATGGGCCGAAAGAAGTGATGGGCCACACATGGGTCGGAAGTTAAAACGGGCTGAATCATATTGGACGGCCCAGATGACGCTACTGGGCCTAATTCGGATAGGGCGTAACGGGCCCTGGGTTAGCAGGCTGTAAATGGGCTATATGCGAATAGGCCGTTAACAGGCTTTCCGTGGGCCGGCCCGCCACCTTTTGACCAAGTCAAATGAGCCGGCCTTTTCACAGGAATGGGCCTCTGTTGGGCCGTTCCACGTGTCGCCGTATCATAGGAGCCTTCGGTCCAATGAGCGGATGACATCTGTCCCAACGGTGAGCCAACACGTGTTTCCTCCAGCCAATGATGATTTTACACGTGGAAAATCCCAATTGGTCGGGGCTGTTAACGGGTTATAAAACCCGACCCGATAGCTTAACGGTGTTCCGTTACGGTGGATGTCACGTGTCGGTCACCCTTGACGAAAGCACTTCTGTGACGCACGATTTATCGTCATGGAAGTGGATACTTCCGTGATGATAATTTTGGTAATGTCATGGAACACTTCTACAACAGCACAGGTATGACTACCTTGATTCTGTCATAAAATCGTCATGGATGTACATGCATAAAAAAAACGCGACCTACTGTGACAAACACGTATCATCACGGAAGTGTATTTTTTTGTAGTGACTACCCCCCCCCCCCCTCGTTGCTATGCATCTCCATGGATAGACCATTGCATGTGCATAGAATTTTTTCTTTTCCATGCAACGTTTCCCAACATATAGTGTTTAAAATTGGACGCTGAGAGGAACGGGGTTCAGGAGGAAGAAGTAAGCAGGGCACTCAAGTTCAGATTGGTCGCGGGAAGAAAGTCAGCACCATAAGTTGGGTTTTTTTGACATCGTATTCCCCTATAGTTGGAATCCAGGGAAACATGCTCCTTCGACACAGGCCAAAAATCAAAAGAATTGGTGCTCCTAGCTTACAGAACTTGTTCACATAGTACATGAGATAAAAGAACTGGCACTCATGGAATAAATGGACAGTTCACGGGTTGCAGAGCGAGAAGGTCGGCCGAGCCGGAGGAAGCTACACTTGGGGGCTGGTGGCGGGATACGGCTGCGACCCGGTGGGTGCCTCACGTCGTGGGGTGCTCTCGTCGATGGGACCCCGGGCCGCAGCGGCGACATGGATCCTGGGCGTGCGGGACCCCGGGTGGCGGTGGCGGGATCTGGCAATTGGAGCAGCACCACGACGGCGGGATCCGATGGTTGGAGTATGTCCGCGGCGGCGGGATCCGGCGGTTAGAGGGTGGGGGCGGGCCATGCCGGTGGTTGGAGGTCAGGGGAGAGGGCTGCTCGGCGGAGGACAGTCGTGGGGGCTCGCCGGCGGAGGAGAACAGGTGATGGCCGGGGAGGCCGCGCACCGGAGCCAGTGGCGGCGGCGGTGGCCCCGGGGGGGAGGCGCTGGATCGGGGAGGTTGGGATTGGGGGGAAGTGGTGGGCGCGAGGTGTGGCTTTTTTTCATCTGCGAGTTTGGGAAGTTCGGGAGGGAGAAGTCAGGCCCTTATAGGGCTGGCTGTGATCCAAATAACTATTCTAATACCATGATTAGAATTCTAGACTGGAAATAAACATCCAACTACATAAGTGACTATACAGATCATTCGCACACACCTCAATAAATAATTGCATGCATTCTACACTAGGAGAAACGATCGTCTAGTCATCTACTTCTTGTGATGCTCCCACCACTGCTTTGTGGCTCGATCCCTCGTCTAGGGCAGGAAGAAGACACTCCCTCATGTCAACAATCCGCATGTACATCTCGTAGCTTGTGTATGCATCCTTGGCCGTGTACTTGACATGTTGTTCATCCAGTATCTCATGCCAGACACTGTGCCTGACGTTCTTGTCCTTCTTGCTCTCATCCTTCATCTTCATGTAGTAGGGGTTGATGTTGGGAATCGTTGAATGGAAAACAAAAAAAATTCTATGCACACGCAATGATCTAACCATGTAGGTGCATAGCAAGGAGAGGGGGAGAGTGTGTCTACGTACCCTCGTATACCGTAAGCGGAAGCGTTTCACAATGCGGTTGATGTAGTCGAACTTTCTTCACGCTCCAACTGATCTAGTACCGAATGCACATCACCTCCGCGTTCTGCACACGTTCAACTCGGTGACATTCTCCTCCTTCTTGATCTAGCAATACGACGAGGAAGTAGATGAGTTCCGATAGCACGACGGCATGGTGACTGTGATGGTGATGTGATCTCGGCAGGGCTTCGCCTAAGCACTACGAAAATATGACCGAGGGAGTAAGTGGTGTACGCGGGCGCCGCACACGGATAAGACAATGTTGTGTCCTTGTGTGGTGCCCATCCCCACATATATATAGGTGGGAGGGGGAGGAGGCAGCCTAGGGCAGCCAGGGTGCGCCCCAAGGGGCTGGCCGCCGGCCCTAGGGCTCCTGCCCTCCTGCCCCCTTGCACCTTTCCTTGTATGAAGAAGGGGGAAGGAAAGAGGGGGCTCTTGGTTCATAAGGCCCATAGCTATGTCAGGGGTGCCCGAAACTCCTTCCCGGTGACTCGGTAAGTACCCGGTACCCTCTAAAACACTTCCGGTGTCTGAATACTATTGTCCTATATATCAATATTTACCTCTCAACCATTTCGAGACTCCTCGTCATGTCGGTGATCTCATCCGGGACTGCGAACAACATTCGGTCACCAAATCACATAACTCATATAACATTATATCATCAATGAATGTTAAGCGTGTGGACCCTATGGGTTCGAGAACTATGTAGACATGACCGAGACACCTCTCCGGTCAATAACCAATAGAGGAACCTAGATGCCCATATTGGCTCCTACATATTTGTAACGCCCTTGATGCGGCTATATCTCCCACGTGTCGAAGCACGACTTAGAGGCATAACCGCATTGAAAGCAATGTCGCAAGTGAGGTAATCTTCACACAACCCATGTAATACATAAGGGAAAGAGATACATAGTTGGCTTACAATCGCCACATCACACAATACATGAATAAAGCATTACATCATCCAAATACAATCAAGGTCCGACTACGGAACCAAAATGAAAGAAGACTACACCAAATGCTACAGATCCCCGATCGACCCCAACTGGGATCCACTACTGATCAACTAGAACGAAACAACACAAAGGACAAGATCTTCATCGAGCTCCTCCTTGAGCTTGGTTGCGTCACTTGCTCGGTAACATCGGCACCTGCAAACTGGTTTTGGAAGTATCTGTGAGTCACGGGGACTCAGCAATCTTACACCCTCGCGATCAAGACTATTTAAGCTTATAGGTAAGGTAATGGTATGCGGTGGAGCTGCAGCAAGCGACTAGCATATACGGTGGCTAACCTATTCGCAAAAGAGAGCGAGAAGAGAAGGCAAAGCATGGACGAACAACTATGATCAAGAAGTGATCCTAGAACAACCTACATCAAGCATTACTCCAACACCGTGTTCACTTCCCGGACTCCGCCGAGAAGAGACCATCACGGTTACACACGCGGTTGATGTATTTTAATTAAGATCAACTTCAGGTTTTCTACAACCGGACATTAACAAATTCCCATCTGCCCATAACCACGGGCACGGCTTTCGAAAGTTCAAATCCCTACAGGGGTGTCCCAACTTAGCCCATCACAAGCCCTCACGGTCAACGGAGGATATTCCTTCTCCCAAGACATTCCGATCAGACTCGGCATCCAGGTTACAAGACATCCTCGACAATGGTAAAACAAGTCCAGCAAAGCCACCCGAATGTGCCGACAAATCCCGATAGGAGCTGCACATATCTCGTTCTCAGGGCACACCGGATTTTCCAAGGTTCTGGTAGGCCAGCCCAGAGTTGCCCCCGGTGGCCACCGGTAGCTAACAGGTTGGACCAACACTCAGAGGAGCACTGGCCCGGGGGTTTAGGATGACCCTTGAGTCTCCAGAACCCAAGGGAAAGAAAAGGCTAGGTGGCGAATGGTAAAACCAATGTTGGGCCTTGCTGGAGGAGTTTTATTCAAGGCGAACTGTCAAGGGGTTCCCATTATAACCCAACCGCGTAAGGAACGCAAAATCCGGGTACATAACACCGATATGAAGGAAACTAGGGCGACAAGAGTGGAACAAAACACCAGGCATAAGGCCGGGCCTTCCACCCTTTACCAAGTATATAGATGCATTAATTAAATAAGATATATTGTGGTATCCCAACAAAATATCCATGTTCCAACAAGGAACAAACTCCAATCTTCACCTGCAACTAACAACGCTATAAGAGGGGCTGAGAAAAGCGGTAACATAGCCAAACAATGGTTTGCTAGGACAAGGTCGGTTAGAGGCTTGGCTTAACAATATGGGAGGCATGAAAGCAAGTGGTAGTTATCGCAGCATAAGCATAGCAAAAGAGCGAGCAACTAGCAAGCAAAGATAGAAGTGATTTCGAGGGTATGGTCATCTTGCCTGAAATACCGCAAGGAAGAAGAACGTGTCCATGAAGAAGACAAACGGACGTAGTCGAGCAGGTCCTCACAAACGCGAAGTTATCAGAACCAACCCGAAGAAGCAACACCGGAAAGAAGCACACAACATAGTAAACAAACCACACACGAACATGGTATGATATGCGGGATGCGGTATGTGATGCATATGCATGATTTGGAAAGGAATGATTGAAGGCCTCAACTTGGAAAACCAAGAGTGCCACTGGAAAGGTGAGGTGATTTCAGTTGAAATCGATATAAAGATCACCGGAATCGGATGCACGGTTTGGAAATGGCAAGCAAAACAAATATGGTACCGGTCTGCGATAAACAGCAAGTAGCCATCTAAATGCATCAAGATAAATAAGCTACTGCACTCAAACATGGAAAAAAAATATATTGCAGGGATCCACTCATGATTCTTGACAAAAGATGAACACTGAGCTACGGCTAATTCACTCAATAGCAGGTTCAAACAAGCATGGCAAAAGTGCAAATGATAACAGGTTTCAGACTTAGTGGAATTAACAGCATGTCAGGAATTTATCAGCAGGAAGCAAACTTTAGAGCATGAAAACTACATGCTACAGGAACTTAACATGGCAAAGCAAGGCATGGCATGAAGCTACTCAAAGCACTTAACAAAAGTCCCTTAGTGACCTTATGCCAAAAGGGATCAGAAAATACAATTGCAAGCATGTGAACATGGCAAAAACACAAAAAGATTCAGACTTAGTGAAAAACTGGAGCATGCAAATCACTTAACGAGTAGACATGTTTACGAGCTCGATGCACTCACTACAGAGCATGGCATGACAAACTAAGCATACACCCATAAAGAAGACATGGCATAGAAGCTAGACATGGCAAGAACAACAACATAGCATGCACGGATCAATAGCAACATCCTCGGCAAAATTGCTAAACATGTCAACAATCTGTCAGGATCAATTTATAGCAAAAGTAGAGCTCGATTGACTCAAGCTAGGGAGCTCCATAAATGCAAACAAAGACATGGATGGATATAGCACCAAAATTTTAACAAAACATCCTTACTGATCATCCTCAAAAGAGGCACAGATCACTAGGAAACAACATGAACATATGGCATAACAACAAAATCAGGACAAGGACTTAGTGAAATTCTATGTCCCTGAAATCAGCGTTACCGATTACGCTACTTTGCAAGCTTGTGCTATTCACCACAAATATCACAAAAATACATGGTATACACCCCTGTAAAGATGGCATGGCATTTAACAAAACACATGTAGAGGTCAGGATCATAGCATGCACACATTAATCATGGCAAAAATGACAAAATGCCATTTGCTGAAACAAATCTGACATATTACTCACATAGCCCTCTTCCAACAGCATTTCGGGCATCAAGATGAGCTCAGATGAAAATGATGCAGTGAGATGAAATGATGTACTCGTCGAGACGAATAGTTTGATATGCTACACGCATGAATCGGAGCTACGATGCGGAAGTTACGGCATGCCAAAGTATGCATAAATTACTGAGAGGAGAGGGAAAAGTCAACCCCCAACTAGGGTTTACTGTAGCGGCGATCTCAGATCCGGATCACGGCGCGGAAGCCGAGGACACCGGTGTTCCTGTAGGCGCCGGAGTCGGCCGGAGTGGTGGACGGAGGGGGGCGTCGAGGTGGAGCGAGGAGGAACCCGGCCGGAGTGGTGGTTGGTGCCAGCGAGGTCCCGCGTCGGTGCGGCGACGTAGAGGGGCGTCGGGGCGGCGACCAGCGGTGGCGGCGAGCTCTGCGACGGAGACGGCGAGCTGACGATGGCGGTGGCCGTCGAGGCGAGGAGCTGAGGCGGGCGCTCGGGGGCGGCTCGGCCCGGACGGGCGGCGGGAGGGCCGGAGACGGGCTCTCGGGCCGGAGACGGAGAAGTGGGGCGACTGCGCCACGTGTCAGCTCCCGATAGGTGGCGGCGGAGGAAGCGGATGTGTCCGGCCCAAATCGGACACGTCCGGCAGCGAGGAAGGCGGATTTCTAGGGTTTGGGGGAGAAGACCCGAGATTTTCGGGAGGGGATCTATTTATAGAGGTAGAGGGAGCTAGGAAGCACCAAATGAGGTGCAGTTTTCGGCCACACGATCGTGATCGAACGACCGAGATGATGGAGGAGGTTTAAGTGGGTTTTGGGCCACTTTGGAGAGGTGTTGGGCTGCAACACACACGAGGCCTTTTCGGTCCCTCGGTTAACCGTAGGAGTATCAAACGAAGTCCAAATGGCACGAAACTTGACAGGCGGTCTACCGGTATTAAACCAAGGCCGCATGACAAGTCTCGGTCCAATCCGAAAACGTTTAAAAGCCGCACATGAAAAGAGGTAGAAAGGGACACCGGGTGACATAGGAGCGCCGGATTGCAAAACAGACAACGGGGAAAATGCTCGGATGCATGAGACGAACATGTATGCAAATGAAATGCACATGATGAAATGATATGACATGCATGACACGCAAGCAATGACAAGGCACAACAGCGAATAACTGGAGGACACCTGGCACATCGGTCTCAGGGCGTTACAACACTCCACCACTATGAGAGGATCTCGTCCCGAGATCTAGAATGGCACCGGAGGAAAAAAACGGAAGAGAAAGAGAAGAGGTAAAACTAAGTTGCTTCTTTGACAAATGAGTGAAACAAAGAACCTTGAAAAGGTTAAGCCATTGTGAGAAAAGAATACAACAGAGATGACGAAGTTGAAAAACACTCCGTTCGGAAAAAGGAAGAAGGAAGAACAAATTCGAACAGCACTCCGGTTGGAAAGATAAGCATGAATCAAACACGATCCTGACAAGACAAGAAGATGGGTTGAAGAGAGAAACATCACAATGCCTCCGGAAGAAAGAAATAGAAGATAGATAATTGAAAAAAAGAATGGAGAAGAAAATGCCATCTTATGCCACAAAAGAGCTTGAGATGGCATCCTTAGGAGACGGGTCGAGCGAAGTGTTTGGAACACCAACAACGAAACGAATACGCTTGATATGGTCTTATGGAATACATCTCAAATTATGAGGTGACAACCTGCCACTCACGGGAAAAAGAATTGGATTGATAAGAACAAGGAGACGAGAAACTTATCTCACCGAAAGGATAAATGAAGAACTTGGGTCATTTACAAGCACCATAATTAGCAACAACCCTTAGGGAAAGTTTTAGGTGGAGTATAACCCAAGATAACTTCAATGAAGAGGTTGATGGATTTAAAATATCTCATTCTTGACAACATGTGAATCATGAAACATGAACTCAAATTATCAAGAATGACATAATACCACCTCCAATGATACAGTAGAAAGAATTGCACTCTGGATTGCACGAAGAAGAATACTTGAGCTCCTCTGAAAAGAATCTTGATGAACGCTTCGAGAAGGAAATAACTCCTTGATGAACCATCATGTAGAACCTTCATGAAAGAACTCCGGTAAACAAAGGATAATGAAAAAAAGATGAAAATAATAAGATTGAAACCTTGCAATGATTGAATGAAGCTTTGCGACGAGATAAATGAGAGATCTTGAAACTCTGGGAAAAGAAAAGATGAAACAAATGAAATCAGGAATTTGATAAGCCTCTGGAATAAGGAATTGAGTTCACTCGATGAAACAAGAATAAGAATTACATTATGCTTATCCTTCACCAATTAAATTGATGACAATCAATGGATTTGGCATACTACTTATTCTCGTAGAAAGGATTAAGATAGGTATAACTTAAACTTGAGAATGTCTTCACGAAACCAGCGGTAGGATTGGAAAGAACGAATGACTTGATACGTAACAAAAGAAGAGATCTCTTGAACGAACCACCGTAAGAATTTGAAAATGAACGAAGTAAAGGGATGAATCACCGGGATAAGAATTAGCAAATGAACGAAGATACATGAGAGAGTTTAGATACAAGAGAACGAAGAGATCACGAGTTGATTAGAGCATCCTTGATTTAAGCACCGGTATGATTTAGAGTATGAGAGCTGAAAGCTGGAATGAATAGATCTTAGATGGTGGGCTCCGGATAATCAAACTGAAAAGACTCCTGAATTATTCCAGATGGGTGAAAACAATTCTCACAATCGAAAATAATTATGAGAGGATGGCAACAAACTAGAGCCACGAATCTTGAAGAGAATGAAGCAAGATATGGAGGAAAAACTCTTCTTCGGTCTTCAAATGATGAGAAAGACAACGAGAAACACCACCAAAAATTGTAGAGGCACTCTTGAATTAAAATTGGAAAGATTGAACCAACGATGAAAAGAATTTGAAAGATCTTGGAGAAACCATCTAACTAATGATAATTCATTCTTGCGTCAAACTTCAAAAAGAATTTAGGATAGCTCCGGGAAAAATAGAAGAGTCAGGTAAGATCCTGGGAAAAGACCTGTGGGTTAGGGCCCACTCAAAAGAAACACCGTTGAAATGATTTAAAAGAAAGATTGCACCGGTTGAATTAATAGGCTTGAATGAGAGAACATCCTCGAAAGATCTTGAACGAATGCAAAGTGGAAACACGAATCTTCGAGATATCTTGAGCACTCCGTAACAAATGAATAGTGAGAAGTGAATTATTATGAGGTGCACCGTTATGAGAAGGCATTTGAAGCAAGGAAAAGAATATGATCAACACAGAAAACTTGAATCCACCAGAGAAGAAAAAAAACCGAGAATGATGAGCTTGAAGCTCCATTAGAATCTTCATGAGAATCGCCGGATAAGAACATGAAGGAAAAGAATGGAGAGACTTCACATGAATAAAAGGATACTTAATTAAGAAATCTGAGTCCTTGAAAAAACAAGGGGGGGAGGGGGGGAAAACAAAGGCAACTTGAGATGGATGAAACAAACAACGTTGAGAGCTTAGATTGAATCTTGCGGATGTTGAAAAGATCGGATCCACTTGAAGAGAAACACACCGGTGAAAAGGATTGGCAAGACAATCTCGATGGTCAAGAAGGATTAGTATTCACATAGGAATATGAGAACACCACTTAGACAAGGGATGTAATCAACATTTGACTTCGAAGCAACTCGAATACCACAACTCAAAACAAAACAAAACAAAGGATTGGCTTGTAGAATAAGCCGGAACAAACATATGATAGAGATTTCGTCCGAAGTTTTCGTGGTGGGGCCTACACGGGCTCGATTGTACAACACCATCATGTACAAGTCAGTGCACATGACATACGAAGCGTCCCCGAGTCAGCATAGCCAAGGACTCTTTAAGACACAGCGAGACCACTCTAAAATCAACCATGGATAGGCGGACCACTAGACGTCGAACCCCAATTTCATATCATACATCTGTCAGAAAGATATCCTAAGAGCTACTTGAATTACCACTTATAAACTCCTGAAACTTTTTGGTTATGCAATCAGGTGTTGGGGATACAGGGGAATCATAATATCTCACCCAAAACTAACAAATCCTACATCCAGCTATATCCATCCTTCAACACATAACCAAGAAAACTTCGGAAATCGTTTACCTCAACCTTCGAAAAGCATTCATTATACGAGTTATGGCAATACTCCCGAACTCCCGCCCCAGTACTGGGTGGCGTCAAGGTTATCTCACCAACAACTGCATAAAAGAGATTTTCGATATCGGCTGAAACTAATCTCAGGTATTCCAGAACTGCAACGATAAAATTGTGACGACAACACCTCGGAGCTCAACTCCCCGGGACACTGCCACAACCCCTAAATGTCAGGGGGCACCAAGAACAATGTTCTCGTCACAAAACCATCGGAACGATTCCAAGATACCCGCGTGATCCAAAAAATAATTTAGTGAAATTTAGAAGAGAAGAAACAAAACTCTACGTCAGGATGTCTCACCAGAGCGACGAAGGGACTGAGGAGTAAAAAGAAGTCCTAACTCTCCGATATATATAGTTCCTAAATGACTCAAAACATTTCTAGACTCAATAACGCCATCGATTCAATCAAGCAGGGGGCTCTTAAGGTCAGGGAAGGCTCTGATTACCAACTTGTAACGCCCTCGATGCGGCTATATCTCCCACGTGTCGAAGCACGACTTAGAGGCATAACCGCATTAAAAGCAATGTCGCAAGTGAGGTAATCTTCACACAACCCATGTAATACATAAGGGAAAGAGATACATAGTTGGCTTACAATCGCCACTTCACACAATACATGAATAAAGCATTACATCATCCAGATACAATCAAGGTCCGACTACGAAACCAAAATGAAAGAAGACTACCCCAAATGCTACACAAATCCCCGATCGACCCCAACTGGGCTCCACTACTGATCAACTAGAACGAAACAACACAAAGGACAAGATCTTCATCGAGCTCCTCCTTGAGCTTGGTTGCGTCACTTGCTCGGTAACATCGGCACCTGCAAACTAGTTTTGGAAGTATCTGTGAGTCACGGGGACTCAGCAATCTTACACCCTCGCGATCAAGACTATTTAAGCTTATAGGTAAGGTAATGGTATGCGGTGGAGCTGCAGCAAGCGACTAGCATATACGGTGGCTAACTTATTTGCAAAAGAGAGCAAGAAGAGAAGGCAAAGCACGGACGAACAACTATGATCAAGAAGTGATCCTAGAACAACCTACGTCAAGCATTACTCCAACACCGTGTTCACTTCCCGGACTCCGCCGAGAAGAGACCATCACGGTTACACACGCGGTTGATGTATTTTAATTAAGATCAACTTTAGGTTTTCTACAACCGGACATTAACAAATTCCCATCTGCCCATAACCGCAGGCACGGCTTCCGAAAGTTCAAATCCCTGCAGGGGTGTCCCAACTTAGCCCATCACAAGCTCTCACGGTCAACGAAGGATATTCCTTCTCCTAAGACATTCCGATCAGACTCGGCATCCAGGTTACAAGACATCCTCGACAATGGTAAAACAAGTCCAATAAAGCCACCCGAATGTGCCGAAAAATCCCGATAGGAGCTGCACATATCTCGTTCTCAGGGCACACCGGATTGTCCAAGGTTCTGGTAGGCCATCCCAGAGTTTCCCCTGGTGGCCACCGGCAGCTGACAGGTTGGACCAACACTCAGAGGAGCATTGGCCCGGGGGTTAAATAAAGATGACCCTTAAGTCTGCAGAACCCAAGGGAAAGAAAAGGCTAGGTGGCGAATGGTAAAACCAATGTTGGGCCTTGCTGGAGGAGTTTTATTCAAGGTGAACTATCAAGGGGTTCCCATTATAACCCAACCACGTAAGAAACGCAAAATCCGGGAACATAACACCGATATGACGGAAACTAGGGCGGCAAGAGTGGAACAAAACACCAGGCATAAGGCCGGGCCTTCCACCCTTTACCAAGTATATATATGCATTAATTAAATAAGAGATATTGTGATATCCCAACAAAATATCCATGTTCCAACAAGGAACAAACTCCAATCTTCACCTGCAACTAACAACACTATAAGAGGGGCTGAGAAAAGCGGTAACATAGCCAAACAATGGTTTGCTAGGACAAGGTGGGTTAGAGGATTGGCTTAACAATATGGGATGCATGAAAGCAAGTGGTAGGTATCGCAGCATAAGCATAGCAAAAGAGCGAGCAACTAGCAAGCAAAGATAGAAGTGATTTCGAGGGTATGGTCATCTTGCCTGAAATCCCGCAAGGAAGAAGAACGAGTCCATGAAGAAGACAAATGGACATAGTCGAACGGGTCCTCACAAACGCGACGTTATCGGAACCAACCCGAAGAAGAAACACCGGAAACAAACACACAACATAGTAAACAAACCACACACGGACATGGTATGATATGCGGGATGCGGTGTGTGATACATATGCATGATTTGGAAAGGAATGATTGAACCTGGCCTCAACATGGAAAACCAAGAGTGCCACTGGAAAGGTGAGGTGGTTTCGGTTGAAATCGATATAAAGATCTCCGGAATCGGATGCACGGTTTGGAAATGGCAAGCAAAACAAATATGGCACCGGTCTGCGATAAACAACAAGTAGCCATCTAAATGCATCAAGATAAATATCCTACTACACTCAAACATGGCAACAAAATACATGACAGGGATCCACTCATGATGCTGGACAAAAGATGAACACTGAGCTACGGCTAATTCACTCAATAGCAGGTTCAAACAAGCATGGCAAAAGTGCAAATGATAACAGGTTTCAGACTTAGTGGAATTAACAGCATGTCAGGAATTTATCAGCAGGAAGCAAACTTTAGAGCATGAAAACTACATGCTACAGGAACTTAACATGGAAAAGCAAGGCATGGAATGAAGCTACTCAAAGCACTTAACAAAAGTCCCTTAGTGACCTTGAGCCAAAAGGGATCAGAAAATACAATTGCAAGCATGTGAACATGGCAAAAACACAAACAGATTCAGACTTCGTGAAAAACTGGAGCATGCAAATCAGTTAACGAGTAGGCATGTTTACGAGCTCGATGCACTCACTATAGAGAATGGCATGACAAACTAAGCATACACCCATCAAGAAGACATGGCATAGAAGCTAGACATGTCAAGAACAACAACATAGCATGCGCGGATCAATAGCAACATCCTCGGCAAAATTGGTAAACATGTGAACAATCTGCCAGGATCAATTTATAGCAAAAGTAGAGCTCGATTGACTCAAGCTAGGGTGCTCCATAAATCCAAACAAAGACATGGATGGATATAGCACCACAATGTTAACAAAACATCCTTAATTATCATCCTCAAAAGAGGCACGGATCACTAGGAAACAACATGAACATGTGGCATAACAACAAAATCAGGACAAGGACTTGGTGAAATTCTAAGTCCCTGAAATCAGCATTACCGATTACGCTACTTTGCAAGCTTGTGCTAGTCACCATGAATATCACAAAAATACATGGCATACACCCCTGTAAAGATGGCACGGCATTTAACAAAACACATGTAGAGCTCAGGATCATAGCATGCACACATTAATCATGGCAAAAATGACAAAATGCCATTTGCTGAAACAGATCTGACATATTCCTCACATAGCCCTCTTCCAACAGCATTTTGGGCATCAAGATGAGCTCAAATGAAAATGATGCAATGAGATAAAATGATGTACTCATCGAGATGAACATTTTGATATGCTACACGCACAAATCGGAGCTACGATGCGGAAATTATGGCATGCCAAAGTATGCATAAATTACTGAGAGGGAAGGGAAAAGTCAACCCCCAACTAGGGTTTACTATAGCGGCGATCTTAGATCCGGATCGCGGCGCGGAAGCCGAGGATGCCGGCGTTCCTGTAGGCGCTGGAGTCGGCCGGAGTGGTGGACGGAGGGGGCGGCGAGGTGGGGCGAGGAGGAACCCGGCCGGAGTGGTGGTTGGTGCCGGCGAGGTCCCGCGGCGGCGCGGCGAGGTAGAGGGGCGTCGGGGCGGCGACTGGCGATGGCGGCGAGCGTCGCGACAACGATGGCGGCCGTCGACGCGAGGCGCGGGCGAGGAGCTGAGGCGGGCGCTCGGGGGCGGCTCGGCCCGAACGGACGGCGGGAGGGCCGGAGACGGGCTCTCGGGCCCGCGGCGGTGAAGTGGGGCGACTGCCCCACGTGTCGGCTCCCGATAGGTGGCGAAGGAGGAAGCGGACGTGTCCATCCCAAATCAGACACGTCCGGCGGTGAGGAAGGCGGATTTCTAGGGTTTGGGGGGAGAAGACCCGAGATTTTCGGGAGGGGATGTATTTATAGAGGTAGAGGGAGCTAGGAAGCTCCAAATGAGGTGCGGTTTTTGGCCACGCGATCGTGATCAAACGACTGAGATGATGGAGGAGGTTTAAGTGGGTTTTGGGCCACTTTGGAGAGGTGTTGGGCTGCAACACACATGAGGCCTTTTCGGCCCCTCGGTTAAGCGTTGGAGTATCAAATGAAGTCCAAATGGCACGAAACTTGACAGGCGGTCTACCGGTAGTAAACCAAGGCCGCATGACAAGTCTCGGTCCAATTCAAAAACGTTTAACACCCGCGCATGAAAAGAGGTAGAAAGGGACACCGGGTGACATAGGAGCGCCGGATTACAAAACGGACAACGGGGAAAATGCTCGGATGCATGAGACGAACATGTATGCAAATGAAATGCACATGATGACATGATATGACATGCATGACACGCAAGCAATGACAAGGCACAACAGCGAATAACTGGAGGACACCTGGCACATCGGTCTCGGGGCGTTACAATATTCTACGAAGATCTTTATCGGTCGAACCGTTATTACAACATACACAATTCCCTTTGTCCATCGGTATGTTACTTGCCCGAGATTCGATCGTTGGTATCTCTATACCTAGTTCAATCTCGTTACCGGCAAGTCTCTTTACTCGTTCCACAATACATCACCTCATGACTAACTCCTTAGTCATTTTCTTGCAAGCTTATGATGTGTATTACCAAGAGGCCCCAGAGATACCTCTCCGAAACTCGGAGTGACAAATCCTAATCTTGATCTATGCCAACTCAACAAACACCTTTGGAGATACCTGTAGAACATGTTTATGATCACCCAGTTATGTTGTGACGTTTTATAGAATACAAGGTATTCCTCCGGTATCTGGGAGTTGCATAATCGCATAGTCGAAGGAATATGTATTTGACATGAAGAAAGCAATAGCAATAAAACTGAATGATAATTATGCGAAGCTAACGGATGGGTCTTGTCCATCACATAATTCTCCTAATGATGTGATCGCGTTAACAAATGACAACACATGTCCATGGTTAGGAAAGCTTAACCATCTTTGATCAACGAGCTAGTCTAGTAGAGGCATACTAGGGACACGGTATTTGTTTATGTATTCACACATGTATTTAAATTTCCGATCAATAAAATTCTAGCATGAATAATAAACCTCTATCATGAATAAGGAAATATAAAATAACAACTTTATTATTGCCTCTAGGGCATATTTCCTTCAGTCTCCCACTTGCACTAGAGGCAATAATCTAGATTACATTGTAATGAATCTAACACCCATGGAGTCTTGGTACTTATCATGTTTTGCTCATGGAAGAGGCTTAGTCAACATGTTTTCTACATTCATATCAGTATGTATCTTGTAAATTTCTATGTCTCCATCCTTGACTTGTTCATGAATGGAGTTGAAGCATCTCTTGATGTGGTTGGTTCTCTTGTGAAATCTAGATTCCTTCGCCAAGGCAATTGCTCTAGTATTGTCACAAAGTGTTTTCATTGGACCTGATGCACTAGGTATTACACCTAGATCGGATATGAACTCCTTCATCCAGACACCTTCATTTGCTACTTCCGAAGCAACTATGTACTCTACTTCACACGTAGATCCCGTCACGACGCTCTGCTTGGAACTGCACCAACTGACAGCTCCACCATTCAATATAAACACGTATCTGGTTTGTGACTTAGACTCATCCGGATTAGTGTCGAAGCTAGCATCTATGTAACCATTTACGACGAGCTATTCGTCACCTCCATAAACGAGAAACGTATCATTGGTCTTTTTCAGGTACTTCAGGATGTTCTTGACCGCTGTCTCGTGATCCACTCTGGATTACTTTGGTACCTCCATGCCAAACTGATGGCAAGGCACACATCAAGTCCGGTACACAACATAACACACATGATAGATCCTATGGTTGAGGCATAGTGAATGACTTTCATTTTCTCTCTATCTTCTGCAGTGGTCGGGCTTTGAGTCTGACTCAATGTCACACCTTGTGACACAGGCAAGAACCCTTTCTTTGACTGATCCATTTTGGACTTCTTCAAAACTTTATCAAGGTATGTGCTTTGTGAAATTCCTATTAAGCATCTCGATCTATCTCTATAGATCTTGATGCCTAATATATAAGCAGCTTCACCGAGGTCTTTCATTGAAAAATTCTTATTCAAGTATCCTTTTATGCTATCCAGAAATTCTATATCATTTCCAATCAACAATATGTCATCCACATATAATATTAGAAATGCTACAGAGCTCCCACTCGCTTTCTTGTAAATACAGGCTTCACCAAAAGTCTGTATAAAACCATATGCTTTGATCACCTCATCAAAGCGTATATTCCAACTCTGAGATGCTTGCACCAGTCCATGGAGGGATCTCTAGAGTTTGCACACTTTCTTAGCATCTTTAGGATCGACAAAACCTTTTGGTTGCATCATATAAAACTCTTCTTTAAGAAATCCATTAAGGAATGCAGCTTTGACGTCCGTTTGCCAGATTTCATAGTTATAAAATGTGGCAATTGCTAACATGATTCAGACTGACTTAAGCATCGCTACGGGTGAGAACGTCTCATCGTAGTCAACCCCTTGAACTTGTCAAAAACCTTTGCGAAAAGTCAAGCTTTGTAGATGGTGACATTACCATCAAAGTTTGTCTTCTTCTTGAAGATCCATTTATCCTCAATGGCTTGCCGATCATCGGGCAAGTCCACCAAAGTCCACACTTTGTTCTCATACATGGATCCTATCTTGGATTTCATGGCCTGAAGCCATCTATAGGAATCTGGGCTCATCATAGCTTCTTCATAGTTCGTAGGTTCGCCTTGGTCTAGTAACATGACTTCCAGTACAGGATTACCATACCACTCTGGTGCGGATCGTGCTCTGGTTGACCTACAAGGTTCAGTAGCAACTTGATCTGAAGTTTCATGATCATTACCATTTGCTTCCTCTCTAGTTGGTGTAGGCATCACTGGAACAGTTTTTTGTGATGTGCTACTTTCCAATTCGAGAGAAGGTACAATTACCTCATTAATTTCTACTTTCCTCCCACTCACTTCTTTAGACGGAAACTCCTTCTCTAGAAATGTTCCATTCTTGGCAAAAAAATCATGCCTTTGGATCTGTAGCAGAAGGTGTACCCAATTGTTTCCTTAGGATATCCTATGAAGACGCACTTCTCCGATTTGGGTTCAAGCTTATCAAGCTGAAGCCTTTTGACATAAGTGTCGCAACCCCAAACTTTAAGAAATGATAGCTTAGGTTTCTTGTCAAACCATAGTTCATACGGTGTTGTCTCAATGGATTTAGACGGTGCCCTATTTAACGTGAATGCGGCTGTCTCTAATGCATAACCCCAAAATGATAGTGGTAAATCGGTAAGAGATGATAAGTCTCCAACGTATCTATAATTTTTTATTGTTCCATGTTGTTATATTATCATTCTTGGATGTTTCATAATCATTTTATAGTCATTTTATATCATTTTTGGAACTAACCTATTGACATAGTGCCAAGTGCCAGTTGCTATTTTTGCATGTTTTTTACATCGCGGGAAATCAATACCAAATGGAGTCCAAATGCAGCGGAACTTTTTGTGGATTTTTTTGGACCAGAAGACATCCAATGGGATGAAGAAGCACCCGGGGGCTGCTCCGAGGGGAGCACAACCCACCAGGACGCGCTTGGTGGCCCAGGCGCGCCCTGGTGGGTTGTGCCCACCTCGGGTTCCCCCCAGACTGCCTCTTTACTCTATAAATACCCCAATATTCCAGAAACCCTAGGGGAGTCAACGAAAATCATTTCCAGTCGTCGCAGAGTCCAGAACCACCAGATCCAATCTAGACACCATCACGGAGGGGTTCACCACTTCCATTGGTGCCTCTCTGATGATGCGTGAGTAATTCTTTGTAGACCTTCAGGTCCGTAGTTAGTAGCTAGATGGCTTCCTCTCTCTCGTTTGATTCTCAATACAATGGTCTCTTGGAGATCCATATGATGTAACTCTTTTTGTGGTGTGTTTGTTGGGATCGGATGAACTTTGAGTTTATGATCAGATCTATCTTTTTATCCAGGAAAGTTATTTGAGTTTCTTTGATCCCTTCTATGCATGATTTCTTATAGCCTCGTATTTCTTCTCTGATATTTGGGTTTTGTTTGGCCAACTTAATCTATTTATCTTGCAATGGGAAGAGGTGCTTTGTAGTGGGTTTGATCTTACGGTGCTTGATCCTAGTGACATAAGGGGAACCGACAGGTATGTATCGTTGCTACTAAGGATAAAACGATGGGGTCTATTTCTACATAAATAGATCTTGTCTACATCATGTCATTGTTCTTATTGCATTTCTCCATGAACTTAATACACTAGATGCATGCTGGATAGCGGTCGATGTGTGGAGTAATAGTAGTAGATGCAGGCAGGAGTCAGTCTACTAATCTTGGACGTGATGCCTATATAATGATCATTGCCTGGATATCGTCATGATTATTTGAAGTTCTATAAATTGTCCAACAGTAATTTGTTTACCCACTGTTTGCTATTTTTCTCGAGAGAAGCCACTAGTGAAACCTACGGCCCACGGGTCTCTTTCTCATATTATTTGCCTTTGTGATCTATTTTATTTTCCTTTTATTTTCAGATCTATTAAACCAAAAATACAAAAATACCTTGCTGCAATTTATTCTTATTTATTTTATTTGGAATTCGATCTATCAATCTACTACAATTTATTCACGTCTGTTTGCCAACCGTTACCCGAAAGGGATTGACAACCCCTTTAATACGTTGGGTTGAGAGTATTTGTTATTTGTGTGCAGTTGCCTTTTATGTATTGTTGCTTGGTTCTCCTACTGGTTCGATAAACTTGGTCTCATCACTGAGGGAAATACCTACCGTCGTTGTGCTGCATCATCCCTTCCTCTTTGGGGAAATACCGACGTAGCTTCAAGCCGCATCAAAAGGAATTTCTGGCGCCGTTGCCGGGGAGGATCTTCAACATTTACCAGGTTCCTAATCACAAATCTCACCTCCTCGCAATTTACATTATTTTCCATTTGCCTCTCGTTTTCCTCTCCCCCACTTCATAAAAATTTGCCGTTTTATTCGCCTTCTTTCCGTTTGCCTTTTTCGTGTCAGATCTCTTGTTTGCTTATGTTGCCATGTGTCTCTTATTTTCTTGCATCTTCGCTTGCTAAAGATCTATTGATATGGATCCTCGTCCACTTGCTAATCTTTTTAAAAGACCAAATTATGATGAAACAATTGGTAGTAAGTTGAGTGCGCTAGATTATCTTTATGAAGTTTTGCTTGAGATTTATGAATCTAGAAAATGTGATGAAGTGTTAAACGAAGAAATTTATAAAGTGATTCATGATAGCCCCTTGAATGAAAAGCATGATTGCAATGATGTTATTATAAATTCTATTAATGTTAATTGTGCTAATAATATGCAAAACCGCAAGCTTGGGTGAGGGAGTCCTGGATTAGGGGGTGTTCGGGTAGCCGGACTATACCTTCAGCCGGAGTCCTGGACTATGAAGATACAAGATTGAAGACTTCGTCCCGTGTCCGGATGGGACTTTCCTTGGCGTGGAAGGCAAGCTTGGCGATGCGGATATTCAAGATCTCCCACCATTGTCACCGACTCTATGTAACCCTAACCCTATCCGGTGTCTATATAAACTGGAGGGTTGTAGTCCGTAGGCAATCAACTCCATATACAACAATCATACCATAGGCTAGCTTCTAGGGTTTAGCCTCCTTGATCTCCTGGTAGATCTACTCTTGTACTACCCATATCATCAATATTAATCAAGCAGGACGTAGGGTTTTACCTCCATCAAGAGGGCCCGAACCTAGGCAAAACATCGTGTTCCCTGCCTCCTGTTACCATCCGGCCTAGACGCACAGTTCGGGACCCCCTACCCGAGATCCGCCGGTTTTGACACCGACATTGGTGCTTTCATTGAGAGTTCCTCTGTGCCGTCACAATCAGTAAGGATGCCTCCTCCCGTCTTTAAAGACGGCGCCATTGCTAAGGGAGCCTTGGCTGTCGGCCAAACCCTCCGGCTAGGTGGTTTCCTCATGACCGCCTGTTCGGCTGTTGCGCCGACGGTGACCTCTCGGGTCATCAAAAGCAACCTACACGTCAGCTCGGAGCTTGTCGAGCAGCTAGATCCAATGGAGCTCTCTTCCGTAAATGAGCTCTTGGATCACATCGCCGCCCTGGGGGTCGCTACGGATTACGACCAGGTTGGGCTTAAACCCGATCTAAGAGAAATTAACTCTCCCCAAGTCACCCACCACGTTGCCATGGTAGAGACGCTGTGCGGCGACCCTTCATCTATTTTAAGGACTAGCTACGTCCGAATTCCTGACCCCTCCAAGCCGGATACCCGCGGAGGGGGAGATATAACTCAAGACCTGAGCTTAGGATCAGGCAACGGGCCAGATTCATTGGACAACATCCAAGAATCCGAACTTCAGAGTTCGGAAACTCTTCGGCCTCTAAATCTTGGATTGGGTGAGGTTTCAGATTCAACGACACCCGCCCACCCAATCATAAGAGATCTCTCCCAAATCAGGCAGAGGCCCGAGGAAACAGTACATCATTACTGGGCCAGATTCCTCCTGGTTATGAACAGGATAAAGGATTGCCGCGAGGAAGACGCAATCTCAATTTTTTTGCAGTAATTGCACGGACAAGGGAATCCTTAACACCGTAAGTCGTCGTGATATCACACGCTTCGCTGACTTGGCATCCATAGTACAAAAATACTGTGCGATGGAAAGCGCCTGGAAAACCGAAATAAATTTTTGGGATAATCCGGCCTTGAATAGTAATCCCGTCCTAACTAAGAGGGTGCATCATCACAAGACACCCGGAATAAACACCAAAAAGCCAAAACCCTCTACAGGGCATGGAACCATACTGGAAAGTTGGCTTGATGGACCCTGTAGAATTCACAGTACAGAGGACGCCACACCAACTCACAGCCTTAGAGCATGTTGGATACTCCGGCAGGTGGCCAAAATCGACGAGGACCTCTTAATTCTGGAGGCTGCAGAAAGCCAGCCCAAGGACACCAGTACCGTTCTCACAGTCTTTGAGACTTTCGCATCAAACAATGTGCGAAAAAGAACACTCCGCAGCCTCGCCGAAGTCTATCAAGTTGCAACAATAAATCCATGGAGCGACACTGCCATTACCTTCAACGCAAGTGATGAACCTAGATTCCGAACAGCCCGAGCACCAGCCGCATTGGTCCTCAGTCCCATAGTGGACGGCTTTCGCCTCACCAAGGTGCTCATGGATGGAGGCAGCGGACTGAACCTCATTTATGAGGAAACTCTTCAAAAAATGGAAATAGACTGGAACCGCGTCGAGCGAAGCAGCACAACCTTTAGAGGAATAATCCCCAGTCGGGAAGCGCGTTGCACAGGAAAAATCACACTAGATGTGGTGTTCGGCACGCCGGATAATTACAGGTCCGAAGAAGTCACGTTTCAGGTGGCCCCATTTAAGAGTGGATACCACGCTTTACTAGGGCGGGAAGCATTCACAATCTTCCAAGCAATACCCCATTACGGGTACATGAAGCTTAAGATGCCCAGGCCGAATGGAATTATCACTCTAGCTAGTGATCCGGACATAGCACTCCGCGCCGAAAACAAGACAGCCGCATTAGCCCTTGAGGCGCTATCCGAAGCCTTAGCAGCCGAGGAACTGACTGCGCTGCGCTCCACGGTTGACAGGGATGATGTGATACTCGATAAGAGATCCAAATCCACATCCTTCAAGCCAGCCGAGGAAATAGTCAAATTCCAGGTCCATCCAACAGACCCCAATAAAACAGCTTCAATCGGGGCACGACTGAACCCTGATGCAGACGCCGCACTGCGAGAGTTCCTATGAGAGAACTAGGACATCTTCGCCTGGCACCCTTCAGACATGCCAGGGATCCCACGCAGGCTGGCCGAACACAGCTTAAATATCCTAAAAGGATTTAAACCTGTCAAACAAGCCCTTCGGCGTTTTTCCGAACCCAAGAGACAGGCTATGGGAGAGGAGCTAGCCAAGCTATTGGAGGCCGGATTCATCAGAGACATAAAACATCCGGACTGGCTAGCAAACCTGGTGATGGTACCAAAGAAGGACAAATCCTGGCGCCTGTGTGTCGATTTTAAAGACCTTAACAAGGCTTGCCCAAAGGATCCCTTCCCCCTCCCCCGCATCGATCAAATTATCGATGCCACCGCAGGACACGATTTGTTATGTTTCCTTGACGCATACTCCGGTTACCATCAAATCAAGATGGCAGAATCAGACCAAGCTGCAACAGCATTCATCACACCATACGGCCCATTCTGCTTCAACACAATGCCCTTCGGGCTGAAAAACGCCGACGCAACATATCAGCGCATGATCCAGACATGTCTGGCAAACCAGATCGGCAAAACAGTGGAGGCGTATGTGGATGATGTGGTCGTCAAATCAAGACATGTCGAATCCCTAGTAAACGACTTGAGGCTTACATTCGATAACCTCCGACAATATGACATCAAGCTCAACCCAGAAAAATGTGTCTTCGGCGTTCCAGCCGGAAAGCTCTTGGGCTTCATTGTATCCGGTAGAGGAATTGAAGCAAACCCAGCCAAGATCCGAGCTTTGTCACAATTGGATGTCCCAAAGGACCTCAAACAAATACAAAAACTAACCGGATGCGTGGCGGCTTTAAACCGCTTCATCTCCCGCTTGGGAGAAAAGGCACTACCCCTCTATCGCCTCCTTCGGCGCACCGAACACTTCGAGTGGACGGATGCTGCCACGGCCAGACTTGATGAAATAAAAGCCATATTGGCAACAAACCCAGTCCTGGCCGCGCCGAACACCGGCGAACCAATGTTATTGTACATTGCAGCAACACATCAAGTTGTCAGCGCAGTGCTCGTTGTCGAGCGGGAAACGAATGGACACAAATTCCCCCTTCAAAGGCCGGTCTACTACGTGTCCACTGTCCTCACTCCATGCAAATCACGGTACCCGCATTACCAAAAGATTGCATACGCGGTATTCATGGCATCCCGGAAGCTACGACACTACTTTCAAGAGTGTTCCATAATAGTAGCCTCGGAAGTACCACTCAACGATATTATCAACAACCGCGATGCAACGGGTCGGATTGCAAAATGGGCCATCGAGCTTCTCCCGTTCGATATAACCTATAAGCCACAGCGAGCTATTAAATCGCAAGTTTTGGCCGACTTCGTCGCAGAATGGACAGAGGCCGAGCTCCCTAAAGAGTATGACACATATTCAAACTGGATTATGCATTTCGACGGCTCCAAAATGTTGGCTGGACTGGGGGCTGGCATCGTCCTGACGTCCCCCACAGGAGACACAGTCCAATATGTGCTCCAGATCATGTACACGGATTCCAACAATGCAGTCGAATATGAGGCCCTCCTACATGGTCTTCGGATAGCAGTATCCATGGGTATCCAGCGCCTAGAGGTACGCGGGGATTCAAACCTCGCGATATCCCAAATAAATGGAGACTTCGACGCCAAGGACCCAAAAATGGCAGCTTACCGCAATGCCGTCCTGAAAATGTCAGCTCGGTTCGAAGGGCTGGAGTTTCACCATATAGCCCGAGAAAACAATCAAGCAGCGGACGTCCTGGCACGCATCAGAGAAAAACGCGATGCAGTCCCCCCCAACATCTTTTTGGAAAGATTGTTCAAACCATCCGTAGCATGGGAGGGGGAACCCGCAAATAACAGCCCGGACCCAGCCGCACCACTCGACGCCGAATAATCTGACCCGATTGGAGGCTCTGCCAATGAAATTACACCTTCAGCCCACGTAATAATGGCGGTTATCGCCCCGTGGACAGAACCACTCCTAGCCTACCTTACTAGACAGGAACTCCCGAAGGACCAAAACGAGGCCCGCTGCATAGTGCGGCGATCTAAAGCCTATAGAGTCCACGAGGAAGAGCTGTATAAGAAAAGCACTACCGGAGTCCTTCAAAGGTGCATCTCTGAAGAGGAAGGGCGGAACCTTTTGGCTGAAATTCATGCCGGACTCGGTGGTCACCACGCCGCTGCTCGGTCCCTTGTTAGCAAGGCTTTCCGTACAGGCTTTTATTGGCCGACGGCCCGGGCAGACGCTCAGGACCTAGTCCAACAATGCACTGGTTGCCAACTTTTCGCCAACCAAAGCCATATGCCACCCACCGCACTCCAAACTATACCCATCACCTGGCCTTTTGCGGTCTAGGGGCTTGACATGGTCGGACCACTTAAAGGTGGGACCGATAGGAAAAATACTTACTGGTCATGGTGGATAAGTTCACCAAATGGATAGAAGCCAAGCCTGTTAAAACGGCCGAATCCGGACATGTGATAGACTTCATATCCGGGGTTGTACACCGTTATGGCGTCCCCCACAGCATCATAACCGATAACGGTACAAACTTTACCGCCGACGAGGTAAAACTCTGGTACAAAAACATGGGCATCAAGCTCGATTATGCTTCCGTCTATCACCCACAAACCAACGGCTAGGTCGAACGTGCAAATGGTCTTATCATGAGCGGCATTAAACCCAGACTGGTGCGGTCCCTCAAGGAATCTAACACGCACTGGGTAGAGGAGCTCGACTCCGTGCTATGGGGGCTGCGGACCACGCCAAATCGCACCACCGGATACACACCATTTTTCATGGTGTACGGCGCAGAGGCAGTTCTGCCCTGCGACATAATTCATGACTCACCTAGAGTGCGCATGTACGAAGAAAGAGAAGTCGAGCTCGATCGGCAGGACAACTTGGACGCCTTGGAGGAGGAGCGTGACGTGGCAAAAGCCCGTTCTGCATTTTAACAACAGCAGGCCCGAAGATATAAAAGCAGAGAAGTACGGGCCAAAAATTACAATGTTGGTGAACTAGTTCTACGCCTGCCGGATAAGAAAAAGGACAAACTCAAGCCAAAGTGGGAAGGTCCATGCATAATCGACCAAGTCCTGACTGGTGGGGCGTACTGCCTACGAGATGCGTCGGATAACAGACTCGAGCCGAACCCGTGGAACGCCACCCGTCTCCGAAGATTCTATGCCTAGCGCCGGATTCTGTGTTCGTCTCCTTCCTCTGTCCATTTTTTGCATTTTTCTGTCTTACATTTCTCTCCTTCCCCATTTTTCTTTTATAGCCCTTAAAGGCTCATCCAGTGACGCGCCACTCGCGCTCATTAAACCTGGGGGCTTCTTTAACAGAAGCTTATTTATACGGGCTTCATGCCCAACACATGCGTCAAACTTCCGCATGTACCTTTTTCTTCACCATTATATGCATCGATATGACTTAAGTTTTGGCCAAGCTGGGTTGCTTGGCTCCTGTGCTTACCCCTACGTTCCCGATTGTTCGTCTAGGCGGTAAAGGGAGCACCTCTGCGATTGTTACTGCCGGGTCAGCCGGATGTGTACCTCAGACCGGGTGAAGCCGAAAGCTAGCATTCTTAAGGGAATATTCGGTCGGTGAAATAAAAGATGATCTTTTTACCCATTTTATGCGCCCCCAGATGCTTTTTTCTGCGTTTTTTCACGCAGTCCGGACATGCACTTTAGGGCATGCCTCCCAGCGAAAGGAGCCCCTAACGGAACTATTCTCTCTGGAAGATGTTTCTTACTAACCATGTAATATAACATAACTAGTTGGGCACTTGTCTGATAAAGCACTAATGACCCCTACACCTGGTCTCCACGCATACCCCGGTTCTTATATAACCGCTATGGTATTCGTACACACTCCGGACCGTCAGGTCCCGAGGTTGAAGCGAAAAGGTCGGCAACGACAAACGATCTACAATCCGGCTAGAAGGCATTACACATGTCAATTTAAAATTACATAGTCATTCTGACTGATTGTATTCCTCTTCTATACCATCTAACAGGCTGTCTAATTTACAGTCCTGCTGGGAATACTTCACGGCCAACTCTACTTGGCTGTATACTAAGCTTACAGGGATCTCCTTCCCGTCAGGCCCCACTGGTCCGACCTCGGCCATGTGGTTTGGGTCAGACTTCGTAAAACGGGTCTTCACCAAGGCCCAGGCCTCCCTAGCGCCTTGTCGACAGGCCGATATCTTCCATAACCGGAAGCGCCGCCGAGCTCCTTTCAGCTTCTCCGCAAGCTCTCCAAGGCCCTCGGGCACGGATTGGGCAGGCCATAAGGCTTGGGCAATACCCCGCATCGCCTGCCGAATTCGCTCGTGCAGTTGCAAGAGTTCGGGAAGAAGGTCACCCGTAGAACCGGGCATCTCCTCTGCAGGACGACCTGTGAGCATACCTATAGACATTACTCTGTTAGTCGACTTCCTCGCCGAACTCTTTTTTCAAAGTTCGTTCAAGCACTTACTAAAAATGCCGCGTCGAAGCCGCTGATTCTCCTTCGTGGAGTCCGACAGCTGGCCACGAACATCTTTAAGTTCGACGTCCAGCTTGGTGTTGGCATCCTCAAGATCATTCTTCTCTCGCCTCACCTTTGTCAACGTACTCTCACCGGCCTTTAGCCGGCGTAAGAGTTGTTGCTTGTCCGGATCGAGTCTGGCGCCATCTGCAATATGATTTGTCAGATTTGCACCCACACCGCACAATACTAATCTTTCGAAGTGTATCTTACCTGAGGGGGTCTCTTTGGGCTCCCCTACTACGGCTAGTGCGGCCTCTAGTTGGGCCTTGCACTTTTTCAGCTCCTGGGACAGTACGGCATTCTTCTCTGTAAGAAGCTGCATATTAAATGATCCTTAAATCAGTTGCTCTAACTGCTTCAAGTCTCGGGGGCTACTGGCATATATATATATTTAACCAAAATTTTCTTACCCGTATGTCTTTTACATACTGCTCCGTGGCTCTGGCTAAACCATTTTGAGCGGCACGGAGGTACGCATCTCCCAAATTAAAGGCATCTAAAGCCTCTTGGGAGAAACAAGCGTCGCGTAGAATTGTCCGGCGACGCCTGTGGTTCATGGCACTCTCCACTTTAGAATTTGTGGCAGACAGCCTGTCCGCATCCTCTATCGGAGGAGCGTCCGGTGCGCGCCTTGTGCTCGCCTCCGCTTCCTGGCCAGACATTGGAGCCTGGCTGGTGGAGGCGCGATTGGCAACCTCTCCGGATGTAGTCCAGCGAGGTCTCTTCGTTCTGAAGATAGCACGAACGTTAATATGCCCTGACAGAATAACTCCAGGGAAACAGAGGGTGCACTATACCTTTACGCCGGCATCTCAGTCCGGACTTCATTCCTTTTTGCCCCACGGGGCTCTGCAGCCCCTCGTTGGCTAGCCGCCGCAGGTTCGCCTCCTGCCTCAGAAATCTCCCCTGCAAAACATGGCTGTCGTCAGGAACACCGGGCTACGTGAGGGTGGAATCTCTTTCAAGGGAATAAGACCCCGGTTTCTGTCACCTGGGAGGCCAGGATTAACCCTGGGTAATCCCCCGTAATGGCTAACAAGGTATTGTCCTTGCTTAGCTGATGGAACACCCCGTCGATAAGCTCCACCGATATGTCCGGATCCTCTTCGGAGTCCGGATTGAGGGAGCGTTCTGGGTCCTCGGGTTGTGGAGGGCGGCTGCTTATATCCTTTACCTCCTGTCGCAGTTCCTGCATTGAAGTCGTTAGACTACCTATCTAACCACGGGAGTATAAAACAAACGGGCAAGCGCAATTGTTCACTTACCCAACTTGGAGGATCGTACATACTGAATCCGGCCTGCGGGTTGACGCGGAGGAATTCCTCCTTTTCTCCCTTGTACAAAGAGGATAAGATCTTTACTAAGGCGGCGGCTGAGGCCGGCCCCTTACGACCGTAACGTGTGGCGTCATCCTCCCCGTTGAAATCCCACATGGGGTGGCCTCTATATTGAAGCGGCTGCACCCCCCGCATAATGCATGCGGCCATGACTCCAATCATGGTTAGTCCGGAATGAGACAACAGTCTTATCTGGACCATCAGGTAAAGGACGTCTCTGTCGCTTTCTCTCTGGGAGCTCCGCGGACGCCAGCTCAAGCGTTTCTTCAATGGAGCACTGTTGAACTCAGGGAGACCGACCCGGATAGGGTCCGGTAGCGGGACATAATCTATATAAAACCATTCCGAAGGCCAGTCCTCGGACGCCTTCTTTGGGGTTCCGGATAGGCATCCGGTCCCGGCGATGCGCCATACTTCGGCTCCGCCCACTTGGTATATAGACCCCTTTTGAGAACGGGGCACCAGGCAGAATAACCTCTTCCACAGTGCGAAATGAGCCTCAACGCCTAAAAATAGCTCGCAAAGGGCGATGAAACCCGCAATATGCAATACGGAGGCGGGCGTGAGATTGTGCAGCTGGAGGCCGTAGAACTCCAGAAGCCCGCGAAGAAATGGATGAATTGGAAATCCCAGTCCCCTTATTAGATAGGGGACGAGGTACACCCGCTCTCCTTTAGAAGGATTGGGGGTGCTCTCCGCTTGTTTTCCGCCATTGTAGGTGGCGAGACCGGCTCGGACCGGGACCATGTATGCCTGAGGGAGAAATCCCTTGGCCTGAAGCGACACTAACTCGCTATGCAGGATGGTGCAACCCTCCCAGTCCCCGGGTTTGGGACCGGAGGGGCGAGGGGAGGAGCTGCGACGGCTGGTCATGTTGGAACGGACCTTTGCTGGAAGTGCTCTGATGATAACTCACGGAAAGGAGAAGATGTGGTTTGGACCTAAATCCCCATCACGTTAAATAGGCGGCTCATTTATACGGCTAGGGGTGTGGATGTAAAGACACCCCGGCTTTTCGCATTCGTTTGACACGTGGAAGATGGCCATTATTGGGCATGGAAGCCGAGGAGCACTACATTACAAAAATCGGACATTATTCCTACAGGTACACAAGATTTGGAGAAGAACCCGCCTTGCAATGCCGAACAATCTGCGTGCCATACTCGTCGTCATTGAAGCCTGGTTCGGGGGCTACTGAGGGAGTCCTGGATTAGGGGGTGTTCAGGTAGCTGGACTATACCTTCAGCCGGACTCCTGGACTATGAAGATACAAGATTGAAGACTTTGTCCCGTGTCCGGATGGGACTTTCCTTTGCGTGGAAGGCAAGCTTGGCGATGCGGATATTCAAGATCTCCCACCATTGTAACCGACTCTATGTAACCCTAACCCTATCCGGTGTCTATATAAACCGGAGGGTTGTAGTCCGTAGGCAATCAACTCCATATACAACAATCATACCATAGGCTAGCTTCTAGGGTTTAGCCTCCTCGATCTCCTGGTAGATCTACTCTTGTACTACCCATATCATCAATATTAATCAAGCAGGATGTAGGGTTTTACCTCCATCAAGAGGGCCCGAACCTGGGTAAAACATCATGTTCCCTGCCTCCTGTTACCATCCGGCCTAGACGCACAGTTCGGGACCCCCTACCCGAGATCCGCCGGTTTTGACACCGACATTGGGGATGCCAATATTGCTATGTCCTCTACTTATTGCAATGATCATGATTGGGGTGACAATGCTTCTTATGATCTTAAAAAATTATTTAAACCTCATGATGAATATGCTTGTGATAATATTAAAAGTGGGCTTGGAGAGGTCATGACTTTATTTGATGATAATCCCACTATTTTGGAAGAGTGTCAACGTTGCATGCATGTGGACCATATAGAGAATATGTTATGTGATAGCTATATTTTTGAATTTGAATATGATCCCACATATAATTATTGTGAGAGAGGGAAATATGGTTGTAGAAATTTTCATGCTACTAAATTACCTCTCTTCATGTTGAGATTGTCTATGTTTTATTCTTATTCCTTGCATATGCTAGTCTTTGCTTGTTTTGATAATTTGTTTGCTTACAAAATTCCTATGCATATGAAGTATGTTAGACTTAAATGTGTTTTCACATGCTACATGATCCTCTCTTCTTGTTTCAATTACTATCTTTCCTGTGAGCATCATTGAAATCTTATGCCTAGCTAGGGGCGTAAAACGATAGCGCTTGTTGGGAGGCAACACAATGAATAAAATTTAGGTTTGTCTTTTTCTTTCTGCTCTTGAGTGTTTGCAAAATTATGCTACTATTATGATTGTGTTTTTTGTGTTTAGTTAGTGTTTGTGCCAAGTAAAGCCTTTAGGATCTTCTTGGGTGATAGTTGTTTGATCTTGCTGAAAAACAGAAACTTTCGCGCTCACAAAAATAATTCTCATTTTTAACCAGAGCATGATAAAATACCAATTATTTTTGCAGAAGATTAATATACAAATTTCTCAAGTCTTCCTAATTTTTCAGAGTTTTTGGAGTTATAGAAGTATTTGAAATATCCAGATTGCTACAGACTATTCTATTTTTGACAGATTCTATTTTCTTTGCGCTGTCTGCTTGTTTAGATGATTCTATGGTTTTCTTTGATGAGTTTTTGCCATAGAAAAGTTGGAATACAGTAGATATAATGAAATAATAAAATTTGAATTGGTTTGCTACAGTATTTATAGTAGTGATTTGTTTTCTTATACTAACGTATCTCACGAAGGTTTTGTTGAGTTTTGTGTGATTGAAGTTTTCTGGTTTTGGTTATCTTATGTTGAATGAAGGGATAAGGATTAATAACAGCCTAAGCTTGGGGATGACCCGGCATCCCAAGATATTATCCAAAGAGATCAAGCAACTAAGCTTGGGGATGCCCCGAGTGGCATCCCCTCTTTCTTCTAACGACCATCGGTATTTTACTAGATGCTATATTTTTATTCGCCACACACTATGTTTTGCTTGGAGCGTCTTGTATGATATGAGTCTTTGCTTGTTTTATTTTGTGTTTTAAGTCTTGATTCCTTGCTGGACACACCTATTTGAGAGAGCAAAATTATGCCATGACTTGTTAGAATTGCTCTCTATGCTTCACTTAAATTTTTTATGAGCTATGGATTTTCTCTAGTGCTTCACTTATATATTTTTGAGCACGGTGTGCTTTAGTATTTTTGAAGAAATTCTCTCTTTATTCACTTATATTTATTTGAGAGTTAGTAAAATTTTCAAGAAATTCTCTCTTGCTTCACTTAAATTAATTTGAGAGAAAGAAATTCTATGCTCATGATCTTCACTTATATTTGTTTGAGCTTGTCAAAAGCAACACATGAAAATTAGTTCCAAAGTGATAGATATCCAAGAAGGATATAATAAAAACTTTCATGAAGATAATTGGACAAAATAAACTTGATTCTTAGTAATAGTTTTGAGATATGATGATGTGATATGTGAGTCATCTTGATGAGAATTATGCTTTAGTAAGAATATTGGTGTTAAGGTTTTTGATTCCCTATGGAAGCACGAAAGTCAATAATTATGCAATGAAATTATATCCTACTTGTGGTGCATTATTCGGTGTTAATTATGCTTAATGCTTGCTTATGAGATTATTCATTTATTGGTTGGTCGCTTCTCAATCTTTTGCTAGCCTTCATTTTGCATTAAGTATGATCACTACTTGTGCATCTAAAATCCTTCAAACCGGTTTTGCCACATGAGTCCACTATACCTACCTATATGAGGTATTCTTTTGCCGTTCTAAGCAAATTTGTATGTGTCATCTCTAATATTCAAAATAAATTTCTCTTTTGTGTGCTCGTACCACTCGTGAGGCGGTGAGGGGTGGCTAATATTTTCCATGCTAGATGTGTTATTCTCACGATGAGTGTTCATTCACTTGTCATTGCACGAGAGTAAGGCAAAAGTATTAGGGATGCCTATTCCCGAAATGAAAAATGAACTTACTTTATGCTTTCAAATAATAAATTCCTTGGAAGGTGTTGGTATGGAAGGCACCCGTGGATACGATTAGCCATGGAAAGTGAAAGTATGGTGGAAAAACGAATAAAGTTTAATTTCTGTTTGGGAACCGCCTATGATATATCTAGCATGGAAAGTGTTGGGAACTCTAAGTCGTTTTCGTTGGTGGGAAAAGTATGCCTCTCAAAAAAATTATCTCTCAATTTTCGCTTTGACCTCTAGCACCTCTACAAATCCCTATTTCCCTCTGCGAAGGGCCTTTCTTTTACTTTATGCAATTGTTATTTTTGAATTTAAGTCTCCATCTTCTCTTATAAAGCACCAACTAGGGGGCACTATGATCGTACTTGAGCATTGGGTGTAGCTAATATGCGAGTGTGTTTCATGAATGGATCAATGATTGAGCATGATGGGCTAGGGACAGCTTATTATAGTGTTGATATTTTTAAAGACTTGGTTGCTTGTTGATATGCTTGAGTATTTAAGTTATCATGTCAAAAATAGACTATTGCTTTGAACAATATAAAAGTCCAAATGTCCATGCTATAAAGAAAAGAATATGAGATGACATGTTAGGCAGCATTCCACATCAAAAATTCAGTTTTTATCATTTACCTACTCGAGGACGAGCAAGATTAAGCTTGGGGATGCTGATATGTCTCCAACGTATCTATAATTTTTGATTGTCCCATGATGTTATATTATCATTCTTGGATGTTTTATAATCATTTTATATAATTTTTGGTACTAACCTATTGACATAGTGCCAAGTGCCAGTTGTTGTTTTTGCATGTTTTTTACATCGCATGAAATCAATACCAAACGAAGTCCAAACGCAACAAAACTTTTTGTTGGTTTTTTTGGACCAGAAGACATCCAATGGGCCGAAGAAGCAACTGGGGGCTGCTCTGAGGGGAGCACAACCCACCAGGGCGCGCCTGGAGGCCCAGGCGCGCCCTGGTGGGTTGTGCCCACCTCGGGTGCCCACAGACCGCCTCTTTACTCTATAAATACCCCAATATTCCAGAAACCCTAGGGGAGTCGACGAAAATCAATTCCAACTGCCGCAGAGTCCATAACCACCAGATCCAATCTAGACACCATCACAGAGGGGTTCACCACTTCCATTGGTGCCTCTCTGATGATGTGTGAGTAGTTCTTTGTAGACCTTCGGGTCCGTAGTTAGTAGCTAGATGGCTTCGTCTCTCTCGTTTGATTCTCAATACAATGGTCTCTTGGAGATCCATATGATGTAACTCTTTTTACGGTGTGTTCGTTGGGATCGGATGAACTTTGAGTTGATGATCATATCTATCTTTTTATCCATGAAAGTTATTTGAGTTTCTTTGATCTCTTTTATGAATGATTGCTTATAGCCTCGTATATCTTCTCCGATATTTGGGTTTTGTTTGGCCAACTTGATCTATTTATCTTGCAATGGGAAGAGGTGCTTTGTAGTGGGTTCGATCTTATGGTGCTTGATCCCAGTGACAGAAGGGGAACCGACACGTATGTATCATTGCTACTAAGGATAAGACGATGGGGTCTATTTTTACATAAATAGATCTTGTCTACATCATGTCATCGTTCTTATTGCATTACTCCATTTCTCCATGAAATTGATACACTAGATGCATGCTGGATAGCGGTCGATGTGAGGAGTAATAGTAGTCGATGCAGGTAGGAGTCGGTCTACTAATCTTTGATGTGATGCCGATATAATGATCATTGCCTGGATATTGTCCTAATTATTTGAAGTTCTAAAATTCATCCTGCCAAATGATCCCCGAAAAATTCCAAAATTTAACAAGACACTCTTGTTGTTCTATGTTGACACCAAAAAAATTGAAATCAAGAAGAGGCGACAAATATCATTTTGTCCACAAAGGTGACATGTTTCAACAGAACCATGTGGCTTCTTGTGAGAAGCTCTGGTTTGTGAGAATATTACACCATAACATGCCCCAAATGGGTCAATATTTTTTACCCCAGCATGTTGATGCCATTCCATGATAGCATGCCAAGGTTCATGAATTTCAGACAGGTTTTGGATTTACTGGAATTACAAAAGCAAGTACCTCAACGTTTGCCAGAGAGCCACACTGCCATGGTGTTCGAAATTCATCCTCATTTCTTGCATGGGACATAAGCATAAACCCATGGACACATATATGATTTTACAACCCATTTTGATGCACTGGAGCATGTGAATGTAGTTTAATTTTGAATTGTGCACCTAAAATGGCTAGAAAACCAAGTTAATGTATAAAAATGTCCAAACGAAACCTGAATAATTGCAATTTTTTGACAACACACCTATAGTTGCATGTTCACTTTAGGCAAAAGTTCTACCAATTCAAACACCCTCCTTTGCCACTGTGACCCCATTATGCAATTCAAATCCAGATGAAAAATCAAGTAGATCGCACACAGATTATTATCACCAACCATGTGAGATGCAGTATAAAATATCTTGGAGCACTGTCGGAGTATAGTATGCATATGGCTTACGGGAGAAGGTGCGTTGGCTATAGTCCACAGCCGCGTGTCAAGCACACTAGCTCGCTCCCCAAATATCATTTCATTGTTCAATTGTCGCTGGTGAAACATGGTGATGTGGACCCGCATAGTGAGGGCAACTTCGGCTGCCCACTCCGGCGAGAGCGAGGTCGCAACCGCCATGCGCGTGCTAACAAGCTGCATGAGCGTGGCCACAATCTGCGACCGGGCAGCCAAGGCAGCCCAAACGGCTATTGTTGCTTCTCAGGTGGCGGCAGCAACGTCTGCCTCGGGGATAGCAACTTGCGAGAGTGGCACAACAGCTATCTGTTTCGCAGTGGCATCCTTAGCCTTGATGGAGGCCACCCACGACCATGTCGAGGCCACCCACGCCCAGCTCGTGGCGGTTGTCGGTGTCAAAACTGGCGGATCTCGGGTAGGTGGTCCCAAGTTCTGTGTCCCAGGATCAATTGTAATAAGGGACAATAGGGACACGATGTTTACCCAAGTTCGGTCCCTCTTAAAGGAGGTAAAACCCTATGTCCTGGTTGATTACATTCGGTATGTATTAGAGTTACAAGAGTTGATCTACCTCAAGATTGTAATGGCTAAACCCTAGCTGTCTAGCCTATGATTCTTCTGATAGCCTCTACGGACTAAACCCTCCGGTTTATATACACACCAGAGGGGCCTGGGGTTGTATAGAGTCGGCTTGCAGAGGAAGGAAACATTACACCCGGACACCAAACTTGTCGTTCTATGCACATAGGAGTCCTACCCGGACACAAGGGATAGCCTTCTTCTTTATCTTCAAGGCCCATCAGTCTGGCCCATATCGAATAGACCGGACACCCGAGGACCCCCTAATCCAGGACTCCCTCGATAGCCCCTGAACCAGTCTTCGATGATGATGTGTTCGGCACGCAGATTATCTTAGGCATTGCAAGGCGGGTTCCTTCTCCTGAATACTTTAAGTTAACTTCATGCATAAAGGAATTGTGTTCGGCTCTGCATAATCAATACAACCCTTAGCCACGAAGGCAAGATGTCAAAATAGGAACAGTGTCTTTTACTGACAAATTTTTTGGTGAAGCATCACACTTGGCTCTTTAACATTTCGAACCATTTTCACGCCTCCTGTTTCGCGTTTCGAGGTCTAACCTTCATTGGCATGTCTAGTCAAAACAGAGATCATGCCTGCCCCTTACGAGATTCTCATCAATATGATTTGGGTAATGATACGTCCATTTTGCATCATCCTTTTATATCGATATTTATGGTATTATGGGTTGTTATTACACATGATGTTACAATACTTATGCCTATTCTCTCTTACTTTACAAGGTTTACATGAAGAGGGAGAATGCCGGCAACTGGGATTCTGGGCTGGAAAAGGAGCAAATATTAGAGACCTATTCTGCACAGCTCCAAAAGTCCTGAAACTTCACGGAAGTTATTTCCAGAATATATAAAAAATATTGGGTGAAAGAAGTTCCAGAGGGGGCCACACCCTGGCCACGAGGGTGGGGGCGCGCCCTACCCCCTAGGCGCGCCCCCCTTCCCCGTGGGCTCCCTGGTGGCCCTCCGATGCCCATCTTCTTCTACATGAGGTCTTTCGTCCGACAAAAAAAAATAAGCAAGCTTTTGGGAACAAACTCCGCCGCCACGAGGCGGAACCTTGGCGGAACCAATCTAGGGATCCGACAGAACTGTTCTGCCGGGGAAACTTCCCTCCGGGAGGGGGAAATCATCACCATCGTGATCACCAATGATCCTCTCATCGGGAGGGGGTCAATCTCCATCAACATCTTCACCAGCACCATCTCATCTCAAATGCTAGTTCATCTCTTGTATCCAATCTTTGTATCCAAACCTCGGATTGGTACTTGTGGGTTGCTAGTAGTGTTGATTACTCCTTGTAGTTGATGCTAGTTGGTTTATTTGGTGGAAGATCATATGTTCAGATCCATTATACATATTAATACCCCTCTGATTATGAACATGAATATGCTTTGTGAGTAGTTACGTTTGTTCCTGATGACATGGGAGAAGTCTTGCTATAAGTAGTCATGTGAATTTGGTATTCGTTCGATATTTTGATGAGATGTATGTTGTCATCCCTCTAGTGGTGTCATGTGAACGTCGACTACATGACACTTCACCATTGTTTGGGCATAGAGGGAGGCATTGGGACGTAATAATTAGATGATGGGTTGCTAGAGTGACAGAAGCTTAAACCCTAGTTTATGCGTTGCTTCATAAGGGGCTGATTTGGATCCATATGTTTCATGCTATGGTTAGGTTTACCTTAATACTTCTGTTGTAGTTGCGGATGCTTGCAATGGGGGTTAATCATAAGTGGGATGCTTGTCCAAGTAAGCATAGTACCCAAGCACCGGTCCACCCACATATCAAATTATCAAAGTAGCGAACGGGAATCATATGAACGTGATGAAAACTAGCTTGACGGTAATTCCCATGTGTCCTCGGGAGTGCTTTCCTTCATATAAGAGTTTTTCTAGGCTTGTCCTTTGCTACAAAAAGGATTGGGCCATCTTGATGCACCTTATTTACTTTTATTACTTGCTACTCATTACAAATTACCTTATCACAAAACTATCTGTTACCGATAATTTCAGTGCTTGCAGAGAATACCTTACTGAAAACTGCTTATCATTTCCTTCTGCTCCTCGTTGGGTTTGACACTCTTACTTATCGAAAAGCTACGATAGATCTCCTACACATGTGGGTCATCAAGACTCTTTTCTGACACCGTTGTCGGGGAGTGAAGCGCCTTTGGTAGGTGGAATTTGGTAAGGAAAATTTTATATAGTGTGCTGGAATTTACTGTCACTTGTTACTATGGAACATAATCCTTTGAGGGGCTTGTTTGGGGTATCTTCACCCCGACCAGTAGAGCAAAGAGTTGCTCCTCAACCTACAGAATCTACTGAAAATGTTTACTTTGAAATTCCTTCGGGTATGATAGAGAAACTGCTAGCTAATCCTTTTGCAGGAGATGGAACATTGCATCTCGATTTACACTTAATCTATGTGGATGAAGTTTGTGGATTATTTAAGCTTGCAGGTATGCCCGATGATATTATCAAGAAGAAGGTTTTCCCTTTATCTTTGAAGGGAGATGCATTGACATGTATAGGCTATGTGTTGATATGGGATCATGGGACTACAAGCGATTGAAATTGGAATTTCATCAGAAGTTTTATCCTATACATCTTGTTCATCGTGGTCGTAATTATATATATAATTTTTGGCCTCGCAAAGGAGAAAGCATCGCTCAAGCTTGGGGAGGCTTAAGTCAATGTTATATTCATGCCCCAATCATGAGCTCTCAAGAGAAATGATTATTCAAAAAATTTATGCTTGGCTTTCTCTCAGTAATCGCTCCATGCTCGATACTTCTTGTACTGGATCTTTTATGATGAAGACTATTGAATTCAAATTGGATTTATTGGAAATAATTAAACGCAACTGTGAAGATTGGGACCTCGACGAAGTTAAGGAGTCAGGTATAACACCTAAGTTTGATTGTGTTAAATCTTTATGGATACCAATGCTTTTCGGGAATTTAGCACTAAATATGGACTTGACTTTGAGATAGTAGCTTCTTTCTGTGAATCCTTTGCTACTCATGTTGATCTCCCTAAGGAGAAGTGGTTTAAATATAATCCTCCCATTGAAGTAAAAGCAGTTGCACCTATTAAAGTTGAAGAAAAGACTATCACTTATGATGATCCTGTTGTTCCTGCTGTTTATATTGAGAAACCACCTTTCCCTGTTACGATAAAGAATCATGCTAAAGCTTCAACTATGGTTAACAAAAGTAATACTAAGACACCTAAACCCCCTGAGCAAATTAAATTTGAACCTAAGATCGCTATGGTTAAAGATCTGTTGGCCGATAATATTGATGGGCATGTTATTTACTTCTGCAATGAAGCTGCTAGAATCGCTAGACCTGATGCTAAAAATAAACATAGACCTGTTGTAGGCATGCCTGTTATTTCTGTTAAAATAGGAGATCATTGTTATCATGGCTTATGTGATATGGGTGCTAGTGCAAGTGCAATACCTCATTCCTTGTACGAAGAAATTATGCATGATATTGCACCTGCTGAGATAGAAGATATCGATGTTACCATTAAACTTGCCAATAGAGATACTATTGCACCGATTGGGATTGTTAGAGATGTTAAAGTCTTGTGTGGGAAAGTTAAATACCTTGTGGATTTTCTTGTTCTTGGTTCCCCACAAGATGAGTTTTGTCCCATTATATTTGGTAGACCTTTCTTGAATACTTTTAATGCTAAGATAGACTGAAATAAGGATATTGTTTCTGTTAGTTTAGGGGATATGTCTCATGAGTTTAATTTTGCTAAATTTCGTAGACAACCCCACGATAAATAATTGCCTAGTGAAGATGAAATTATAGGTCTTGCTTCTATTGTCGTGCCTCCTACTGATCCTTTAGAACAATATTTGCTAGACCATGAAACCGATATGTTCATGAATGAAAGATGGGAAATAGATGAAGTATTCTTTAAATAGGGACCTATTCTGAAACACAACTTGCATGTTGAAATCCTAGGGGATCATCCTCCACCCAAGGGTGATCCCGTGTTTGAGCTTAAACCATTGCCTGATACTCTTAAATATGCTTATCTTGATGAAAAGAAGATATATCCTGTTATTATTAGTGCTAACCTTTCAGAGCACGAAGAAAAGAGATTATTGAGAACTCTGAAGAAGCATCGTGCTGCTATTGGATATACTCTTGATGATCTTAAGGGCATTAGTCCCACTCTATGTCAACATAAAATAAATTTGGAGAAAGACGTCAAACCAGTTACTGATCACCAACGACGGCTAAATCCTAAGATGAAAGAAGTGGTAAGAAAGGAAATATTAAAGCTCCTTGAAGCAGGTATAATTTATCCCGTTGCTGATAGTCAGTGGGTAAGCCCTGTCCATTGTGTCCCTAAGAAGGGAGGTATTACTGTCATTCCAAACGATAAAGATTAATTGATTCTGCAAAGAATTATTACAGGTTATAGGATGGTAATTGATTTCCGCAAATTAAATAAAGCTACTAAAAAGATCATTACCCTTTGCCTTTCATTGATCAAATGCTAGAAAGATTATCCAAACATACACATTTTTGCTTTCTAGATGGTTACTCTGGTTTCTCTCAAATACCTGTGTCAGCTGACAATCAAGAAAAGACTACTTTTACCTGCCCTTTCGGTACCTTTGCTTATAGGCGTATGCCTTTTGGTTTTTGTAATGCACCTGCTACCTTTCAAAGATGCATGATGGCTATATTCTCTGACTTCTGTGAAAAGATCTGTGAAGTTTTCATGGATGATTTCTCTGCTTATGGATCCTCTTTTGATGATTGCTTGAGCAACCTTGATCGAGTTTTGCAGAGATGTGAAGAAACTAACCTTGTCTTGAATTGAGAGAAGTGCCACTTTATGGCTAATGAAGGTATTGTCTTGGGGCATAAAATTTCTAAAAGAGGTATTGAAGTTGACAAAGCTAAGGTTGATGCTATTGAAAAGATGTCGTGTCCCAAGGACATCAAAGGTATAAGAAGTTTCCTTGGTCATGTCGGTTTTATAAGAGGTTCATTAAGGACTTCTCAAAAATTTGTCGGCCTCTGACTAACCTATTACAAAAAGATATTCCCTTTGTATTTGATGATGATTGTGTAGAAGCATTTGAAATACTTAATAAAGCCTTGATTTCTGCACCTATTGTTCAACCACATGATTGGAATTTACCATTTGAAATTATGTGTGATGCTAGTGATTATGCTGTAGGGGCTGTTCAAGGGCAAAGAGTTGATAAGAAATTAAATGTTATTCAATATGCTAGTAAAACTCTAGACAATGCCCAGAGAAATTATTCTACTACTGAAAAAGAATTCTTAGCAGTTGTATTTGCTTGTGATAAGTTCAGACCTTATATTGTTGATTCTAAAGTAACTATTCACACTGATCATGCTGCTATTAAATATCTTATGGAAAAGAAAGATGCTAAACCTAGACTTATTAGATGGGTTCTCCTGCTACAAGAATTTGATTTGCATATTATTGATAGAAAGGGAGTTGAGAACCCTGTTGTAGATAACTTGTCTAGGTTAGAAAATGTTCTTGATGACCCACTACCTATTGATCATAGCTTTCCTGATGAACAATTAGCTGTCATCAATGCTTCTCGTACTGCTCCATGGTATGCTGATTATGCTAATTATATTGTTGCTAAGTTTATACCACCTAGTTTCACATACCAGCAAAAGAAAAAGTTTTTCTATGATTTAAGACATTACTTCTGGGATGACCCACATCTTTATAAAGAAGGAGTAGATGGTGTTATTAGATGTTGTGTACCTGGGCATGAACAGGAACAGATCTTACGCAAGTGTCACTCCGAGGCTTATGGAGGACACCACGCTGGAGATAGAACTGCACATAAGGTATTGCAATCCGGTTTTTATTGTCCTACGCTCTTCAAGGATGCCCGTAAGTTTGTCTTGTCTTGTGATGAATGTCAAAGAATTGGTAATATTAGTAAACATCAAGAAATGCCTATGAATTATTCACTTGTTATTGAACCATTTGATGTTTGGGGCTTTGATTATATGGGACCTTTTGCTTCCTCTAATGGGTATACACATATTTTAGTTGATGTTGATTACGTTACTATGTGGGTAGAAGTTATTCCAACTAGTAGTGCTGATCATAACACCTCTATTAAGATGCTTAAAGAAGTTGTTTTTCCGAGGTTTGGAGTCCCTAGATATTTAATGAATGATGGTGGTTCACATTTATTCATGGTGCCTTTCGTAAAATGCTTGCTAAGTATGATTTTAATCATAGAATTGCATCTCCTTATCATCCACAGTCTAGTGGTCAAGTAGAACTTAGCAATAGAGAGCTTAAATTAATTTTGCAAAAGGCTGTTAATTGATGTAGAAAGAATTGGTCTAAGAAACTTGATGATGCATTATGGGATTATAGAACTGCATACAAAAATCCTATGGGTATGCCTCCGTATAAAATGGTTTATGGTAAAGCATGTCACCTACCTCTTGAATTAGAACATAAGGCATATTGGGCTATTAAAGAGCTCAACTATGACTTCAAACTTGCCGGTGAGAAGAGGCTTTGTGACATTAGCTCACTTGATGAATGGAGAAGCCAGGCTTATGAAAATGCCAAGCTGTTTAAAGAAAAAGTTAAAAGATGGCGTGATAAAAGGATACAAAAGCGTGAGTTTAATGTAGGTGGTTATGTATTGCTATACAACTCTCGTTTAAGATTTTTTGCAGGCAAACTTCTCTCTAAATGGGAAGGTCCTTACGTTATCAAGGAGGTCTATCGTTCCTGTGCCATAAAAATAAATAACTTCGAAGGCACAAATACGAAAGTGGTGAACGGTCAAAGAATCAAACATTATATCTCAGGTAATCCCATAAATGTTGAAACTAATATTATTGAAACCGTAACCCCGGAGGAATACATAAGGGACACTTTCCATAACGTTTCAGACTCCAAAAAGGAATAGGTACGTGGTACGGTAAGTAAACCGACTCCAAAACAGTTCTAATGGCAATATTTCTTCGTTTTGGAATATATAAGAAAATAGGAAAATAAGAAGAAGACCGAAAAGGACACGAGGCTTCCACGAGGGTGGAGGGCGCGCGCCCCTGCCTCGTGGGCACCTCATGTGCTCTCCGGACTCAGTTTTCTTGCACGATACTTCTTTTGGTCGGTAAAAATTCATTATATAATCTCCCGAAGGTTTTGACCACCGTATCACGGAAATATCTCTTATCTTTGTTTCGAGCTGTTTTTCTGACAGATCTAGGTCGTCTTCAAGTGCCCCCAAGGACAAGTTCTTCGAGAAGGTCATCAACCCCTACCTCGTGGAGGTGCTACAACACCCTCAAACCATTGAGATGCGCAAGGGGTTGTTGCACATCCGCGATGTTGAGGGACCAAGGAGGACCAGAATCACGGAGGCAAGGCTCGGGGCATTGGAGCAACAAGTTTTCAAGTGTCAGGAGATGGTGGAGCGTGGACTCGACTCCAATCATATAATGATCAAGGATTTCACCAACAACCACAAGTTGGACATCAAGGACATTGGGGAGGCCATCTTCAAGCTTCATGAGAAAATCGAGCACCTCCAAGCCCATATCTATGACCTGCAAAATCAAAACTGTGAGTATGAATATAGATTCAATAGGATGAGTTTGGCTGCAGATTTGAGGATTCTGGAGACTCAATCATCCTTCTATGATGGTGAGCCTATGCCTTGGAAGAGGGACAACAAGCCTACATCATCAACAACTCCACCTCCTTCACCAGCAAAAGAGATATAAACACATGGGTATGGGCACTCCCCTTGGCAACTGCCAAGCTTGGGGGAGTGCCCTGGTATCGTATCACCATCACCCTTATCTTTACTGTTTTTTCTTAGTTCGATCCTTTTGATAATATCTTGATCTAGTAGAATAAAGTTTTAGTATGATCTAGTTGTGAGTTTTGCTTTATGATCTTCTAATGTAATCAAGTCTGTGAGTTATATATAATAAAGATTAGTGTTGAGTCAAGGGCTTGATCATTTTTGCTATGATCTTGAGGGAATAAAATAAAAGAGAAGAAATAAAAAAGAAATAAAGAGATCATATGGATCTTATGGAGAGTAATGAGCTCACATATAAAGAGTATGATGAACAAAAGGTGTTGAGAGTTGACAAACATAGTTTTGGTCATCCTTGCAATTAATAGGAAGTAATAAAGAAAGAGAGGTTCACATATAAATATACTATCTTGGACATCTTTTATGATTGTGAGCACTCATTAAAATATGACATGCTAAAGAGTTGATGTTGGACAAGGAAGACAACGTAATGGGTTATGTTTTATTACATCTGAGATAAATTATATTTTCATGGATCATACAACATGTTGAGCTTGCCTTTCCCTCTCATGCTAGCCAATTTCTATGCACCTAGTAGAGATACTACTTGTGCTTCCAAATAACCCTAAACCCAGTTTTGCCATGACAGTCCACCATATCTACCTATGGATTGAGTAAGATCCTTAAAGTAAGTTGTCATCGGTGCAATCAATAAAAATTGCTCTCTAAATATGCATGACTTATTAGTGTGGAGAAAATAAGCTTTATACGATCTTGTGATATGGAAGAAATAAAAGCGACGGACTGCATAATAAAGGTCCATATCACAAGTGGCAATATAAAGTGACGTTCTTTTGCATTAAGATTTCGTGCATCCAACCATAAAAGCGCATGACAACCTCTGCTTCCCTCTGCGAAGGGCCTATCTTTTATTCTTGTCTTATACTTCATGCAAAGAGTCATGGTGATTTTCACCTTTCCTTTTTACATTTTATCCTTTGGCAAGCACAATGTGTTGGAAAGATCCAGATATATAGCTAATTGATGTGAGTTTTCATGAACTATTGTTGTTGACATTACCCTTGAGGTAAAACGTTGGGAGGCAAAACTATAAGCCCCTATCTTTCTCTGTGTCCGATTAAAACTTCATAACCATAAATATCGCGTGAGTGTTAGCAATTATGAAAGACTAAAAGATGGTTGAGTATGTGGACTTGCTGAAAAGCTCTTATATTGAATCTTTCCTAGGTTATGATAAATTGCAATTGCCCCAATGACTGAGATTAGAGTTTGTTGGTTCTCAATAAAGTTTATGATTCATACTTGAAATTGTGATTGAATTGTTACTTTAGCATAAGAGATCATATGACAATATATATATATATATGTTGTTGTTCTAAGAATGATCATGATGGCCTCATGTCTGTATTTTATTTTTATTGACACCTCTATCTCCAAACATGTGGACATTTCTTTGATTCCGGCTTTCGCTTGAGGATAAGCGAGGTCTAAGCTCGGGGGAGTTGATACATCCATTTTGCATCATGCTTTTATATCGATATTTATTGCATTATGGGCTATTATTACACATTATGTCACAATACTTATGCCTATTCTCTCTTATTTTACAAGGTTTACATGAAGAGGGAGAATGCCGGCAGCTAGGATTCTGGGTTGCAAAAGGAGCAAATATTAGAGACCTATTCTGCACAGCTCCAAAAGTCCTGAAACTTCACGGAAGTTATTTCCAGAATATATAAAAAATATTGGGCGAAAGAAGTTCCAGAGGTGGGCCACACCCTGGCCACGAGGGTGGGGGCGCGCCCTACCCTCGTGGGCTCCCTGGTGGCCTCCGATGCCCATCCTCTGCTATATGAGGTCTTTCGTCCGAGAAAAAATCATAAGCAAGCTTTTGGGAAGAAACTCTGCCGTCACAAGGCGGAACCTTAGCGGAACCAATCTAGGGCTCCGGCAGAGCTGTTCTGCCGGGGAAACTTCCCTCCGGGAGGGGGAAATCATCACCATCGTCATCACCAACGATCCTATCATCGGGAGGGGGTCAATCTCCATCAACATCTTCACCAGCACCATCTCATCTCAAACCCTAGTTCATCTCTTTTATCCAATCTTTGTATCCAAACCTCAGATTGGTACCTGTGGGTTGCTAGTAGTGTTGGTTACTCCTTGTAGTTGATGCTAGTTGGTTTATTTGGTGGAAGATCATATGTTCAGATCCATTATGCATATTAATACCCCTCTGATTATGAACATGAATATGCTTTGTGAGTAGTTATGTTTGTTCCTGATGACATGGGAGAAGTCTTGCTATAAGTAGTCATGTGAATTTGGTATTCGTTTGATATTTTGATGAGATGTATGTTGTCATCCCTCTAGTGGTGTCATGTGAACGTCGACTACATGACACTTCACCATTGTTTGGGCCTAGAGGGAGGCATTGGGAAGTAATAATTAGATGATGGGTTGCTAGAGTGACAGAAGCTTAAACCCTAGTTTATGCGTTGCTTCGTAAGGGGCTGATTTGGATCCATATGTTTCATGCTATGGTTAGGTTTACCTTAATACTTCTGTTGTAGTTGCGGATGCTTGCAATGGGGGTTAATCATAAGTGGGATGCTTGTCCAAGTAAGGACAGTACCCAAGCACCGGTCCACCCACATATCAAATTATCAAAGTACCGAACGCGAATCATATGAACGTGATGAAAACTAGCTTGACGATAATTCCCATGTGTCCTCGGGAGCGCTTTCCTTCATATAAGAGTTTGTCTAGGCTTGTCCTTTGCTACAAAAAGGATTGGGCCATCTTGCTGCACCTTATTTACTTTTATTACTTGCTCCTTGTTACAAATTGCCTTATCACAAAACTATCTGTTACCAATAATTTTCAGTGCTTGTAGAGAATACCTTACTGAAAACTCCTTATCATTTCCTCCTCGTTGGGTTCGACACTCTTACTTATCAAAAAGCTATGATAGATCCCCTACACTTGTGGGTCATCGGGTAACCTAACCACACCTTACACACGATCTCATTGGGAACATGCGAGGTTTATAGCTTGAGAGGAGGACGTTTGGTATTTTCACTGTCTATAAAAGGGTAAAGACCTGTCTTTTTTCTTCACGCCTTCCTCTAGCTCTTGTCTACCAATCTCGAAACTCCGGCGCCCGCAACTCTAGACTTCACCACCGCCTCCACCCTTCTCAGCAATGGCCGGATCGGGCTCCAAGGGCAAGTGGGAGGCCTCCACCATCATTGAAAAGGACGTCAAGGATCTCCGGAGCGTGCGCTATTTGTCCGCGGATATCGCGCATAGGATCCTTGACAAAGATCAGGTTATTCCTACTTTGGAGCCCAGTGAGAGGGTCGTGTTTATCCCCCATTTCCTCCGGGGGCTAGGGTTTCCCCTCCCCCCTTCGCCCGGGGTCTTATGTTCTACTACGGTTTATATTTCCATGATCTAGCCCCAAATTCCTTCCTCCACATATCGGCGTTTATCGTCGTGTGTGAGGCTCTTCTCCGCATCCCCCCCACACTTCGGCCTGTGACTCAAGGTCTTTAATATAAAGCCGAAGGTGGTCAACGGATAGCATGCAGACTGTGGCGGGGCTATGGTAAGCAACCAATGCTGTTTGGCCCAAAGGGCATTCGTAGAGACAGTCAAGGTGTGGCAGCAGGAGTGGTTCTACATCACCGAACCCCACGATGCCAAATGGGCGGCCACGCCTGACTTCAGATCCAGACCCCTTATGAGACTCACATCGTGGACCACCAAGGGCCTTGATTGAGGGTCCCAACTAGAGATGAAGATGCTACAGAAATGCAACTCCAACATGTTGGGTGTAGACACCGGTCTCACAAACGTGATTCAAGTGATGCTCTTCCGCCGCATCCTTCCCTGCTAGCTCCAGGCCTCCCCTATGTGGGAGTTCAATCTGGAGGAGCCACGGACCCTGAAGCTCTTCTTTGGCACCACAGACGAAGATATATGGAAGCAGCTCTTCAAGGCCTAGAAAAAGTGGTCGAAGAAGACCGAGGACATCAGACTCGACATCGAGAATCTAGCCTCAGCAGTAAGCATAGCCCTTCTGAAGTCTTAACCGGTCAATAATTCAGATATAATAAAGATTATATTGCCTATTTTCTGTACAAGGATGGACGGCAAGGTGGAGCGGATCAACTGTTCGGCACCGCTTCCTGAGAACCCGGCCACAACCCAGCTGACGGATTACAGGTTCCGGCAAAACCCTTGAGGTTCTAACTCTGGGGTGCGCACGAAGATATCTCTCCCCCTAGCTCACACTCTCACCACGATCTCAAAGCCTAGCTCGCCGAACCCGAGGAACAAGAGACACAAGAGTTTATACTGGTTCGGGCCACCGATGTGGTGTAATACTCTACTCCATTGTGGTGTGGTGGATTGCCTTGTAGGATGGGGATGAACAAGTACAAGGGAAGAACAGCCTCCTGAGGAGAGGTGTTCTTGAGCTCGGTGAGCTTGTGTGCTGAGGGTGGTCTGAATGATCCGTCCCCTCCTATGGTGGTGGCTAGTCCTGTTTATAGAGGCCCGGGTCCTCTTCCCAAATATTAGGCAGGAAGGGATCCCACAATGGCCAATTTGAAGGGGAACAACTAGTACAAGTTATCCTGACAAAAGGTGGTCTTCGCCTGTCAAAGGCTCTGGTGGTGATGCCGTCGTGGGCTCCGTGGTGACCTCCGTTCTGTCGTCCTGCTGGTCTTGGTCTCGTTGCACCAATATGGAAACCTTTGCCTATTGCCTCGGGACTCCTCACCTGTGCTTGCCCCTTTAGCACCAAAGAGGCAACGAGTACTCTATGCCCGCTGGCGCCCACCTGGCCTTGGTCGTCACGGCTCACGTCACGAGTACCTCGTGAGGTGCCCCTTGCCTTGATATCTCCGCTCCTCGGGAGCCAGCCCAGGGAGGCTTCCCCTGAGGAGGTCTTGCATCACCCGCCTCGTGAGGCTTGGCCCCTCGCAAGGGTCTAGAGTGGTTGTTGATGAGGATGGGTCGTACCAGGCCACTGGAGGAGCCACGCCCTGGGCCGCAGGCAGGCAAGTCTGGGTACCCCCATTCCCAGGACGCCGACAGTATCCCCCGGGCCCAAGGCGCACTCGGACTTGGCTTCGCGGCGAAGCCAAGGGTCAAGTGCGGAGCGCCGCAGGCCCCGATAGCCTGCGGCCTTGATTGACGCGTGGCGATTGACAGGACGTGGGCATCTCCACTTCCCCATGCAGCCTCGATTTCCGCTTGGCTAAGCAGCCACTGGTGCCTACATAGCACCACCCCCATTGTAGGCGAGTGCTCCGCGGCTCCCTCGTCTTCTGGCAGACAGTGGATCTTTTCCCCCGGCCCGATCTGACACCGGCTCTCCCTGCTGTCATGGCACCAAGCCGGAAGAAGAAGGGGAAGAAGGAGTCTCGTACCTCGGCTCCTGCGCCGCCGATCTTCAAACCCGTTGTCGAGCGGTCGGTGGTACTCAACCAAGATGCGATGGAAAGGTGCCTCCAATGAGTGGGGGCAACGATGGCCTGGCCTGCTTCCCGCGCTGAAAGCTACATGACAGCCACTAAGGTTCCCCTTCATCTTCACGCCCTCTGGGCCGGTCTGATCTGTCCCTTCTCTGACTCCTTCAATGCGGTGCTCTCACATTATCATATCAACGCGCTACACCTTCATCCCCAATCCATCATCCTTCTTGATGTCTTCGCCTTCGTCTGCCAGGCCATGGTGGACATTGCCCCTTCCGTGGCCTTATTCCGCCATTTCTTCTCCCTGCATCTGATGGACGCTCGCTAGTGCTCGGGGTGTGTGTCTTTCCAGGCTGTGGCTGCGACGGCCGGCTTGAGGATCGACTTCGAGCTCTCACCGATCGTCGGTGGTTTTCGGAAGCGATGGGTGTATGTGGATGTTGGCGTACGCAATCCCTTGCCGCTGCTTCCATGGATTCCGGCCGCCCCAAGCTCCGGCTGGGAGCACGCCAGGCTCACCGACTAGTGGCTTGCTCATGTCTGGCTTCGGCTAGCTAGGCTGAAGGGCCTCGGGGTGACGGCGCCTATGGTGGTGAAGGAGTTCATCCGGTGTCGTATTGCTCCGCTACAGCGTCACTCCTGGCCGATGTGGACCTTCTCCGGCTATGGGGCCGCATGAGGCTTCAGGTGCCGGCTCTCGCCCCTGAGGCGCGGCGCACGGTGCTCGAGCTCCTGACTGGCGACCCAACGCCAGCCAGCCTACCGAGAGAAGGTTGTCTTTCTATACTGCTCCTCGAACAAGGTGGAGTTCGTGAAGCAGATGACCCCCTTCGACGAGTAGGGACTACGCCCTGCTGGCCTTGAAGGGCCTCGCGAGAGCCCTGTCTTCGTGGCTCCCTTGCCCGCCGCTAGCTCGGTGATCTCTCCGAAAGTGGGCGCAGGGGGCAACCACTGTTGGTTGCTGGCGACGCGGCTGCTGAGGAACTAGTGCCGCTCGGGGCTCCTAAGGGGTCATCCTATGGGCCCCTAGAGAGCCGTTCTGGGGGAGCGGCCAGAGGGACGACGCTAGCTGATGCTCCTGAGGCCGAAGCCCCGAGGCCCCGGCGAGTTGCCATGGGGCGAGGGCCGAGGTCTCCACGCAGTCCAGCACCCCTGAGGTCGCTGTAGGATCGAAAGTATGTCTAGAGGGGGGTGATTAGACTACTTGACCAAATAAAAACTTAACCTTTTCCCAATTTTAGTTCTTGGCAGATTTTAGCTATTTTAGGACAAGTCAAGAAATCATCACATAATTCAAGCAAGCATGCAAAGAGTATACTGGCAGCGGAAAGTAAAGCATGCAACTTGCAAGAATATAAAGGGAAGGGTTTGGAGAATTCAAACGCTATTGGAGACACGGATGTTTTTCCTGTGGTTCGGATAGGTGGTGCTATCCTACATCCACGTTGATGGAGACTTCAACCCACGAAGGGTAACGGTTGCGCGAGTCCACACAGAGCTCTACCCAAGGGCAACGGTTCCGCGAGTCCACGGAGGGCTCCACCCACAAAGGGTCCACGAAGAAGCAACCACCCACAAAGGGTCCACGAAGAAGCAACCTTGTCTATCCCACCATGGCCAACACCCACGAAGGACTTGCCTCACTAGCGGTAGATCTTCACGAAGTAGGCGATCTCCTTGCCCTTACAAACTCCTTGGTTCAACTCCACAATCTTGTCGGAGGCTCCCAAGTGACACCTAGCCAATCTAGGAGACACCACTCTCCAAGAAGTAACAAATGGTGTGTAGGTAATGAACTCCTTGCTCTTGTGCTTCAAATGATAGTCTCCCCAACACTCAACTCTCTCTCATAGGATCTGGATTTGGTGGAGAGAAGATTGAGTGGAAAGCAACTTGGGAAGGCTAGAGATCAAGATTCATATAGTAGGAATGGAATGTCTTGGTCTCAACACATGAGTAGGTGGTTCTCTCTCAAAACAAATGAGTTGGAATGATGTGTGTGTTCTGATGGCTCTCTCATCGAATGAGAAGGAGGTGGAGGGGTATATATAGCCTCCACTCAAAATCCAACCGTTACACAGATTTCCAATCTCGGTGGGACCGAATAAATAAACTCGGTCTGACCGAAGTAGTAAACCTAGTGACCGTTAGGAATTTCGGTGGGACTGACATGCAACTCGGTAGGACCGATTCGGTTAGGGTTTGGGCATAACATAATCTCGGTGAGACCGATTACACAAACTCGGTGGGACCGAGTTTGGTAATTAGCTAACCGGAGAGTTGGTCAGGCAAATTCGGTGGGACCGATTTGCTCTTTCGGTGGGACCGAGTGGAACTCGGTGAGACCGAAAAGTTACAAAGGGGAAACACTGAGTTTACGTTGCAATCTCGGTGGGACCGATTCGCTCTTTCGGTGGGACCGAAAAGTTATGAAAGGGAAACAGAGAGTTTGCAACCCCATCTCGGTGGGACCGAGATCCTTATCGGTAGGACCGAATTGCTAGGGTTTGGCAGTGGCTAATGACAATTGAAACTCGGTGGCGCCGGATAGGAAAAATCGGTAGGACCGAGTTTGGCTTAGAGTTTAGGTCATATGTGGATATGGGAAAGTAGTTGAGGGTTTTGGAGCATATCATTAAGCACATGAAGCAAGAGGCTCATTAAGCAACACCTCATCCCTCCTTGATAGTATTGGCTTTTCCTATGGACTCAATGTGATCTTGGATCACTAAAATATAAAATGAAGAGTCTTGAGCTTTTGAGCTTGAGCCAATCCTTTGTCCTTAACATTTTGAGGGTTCCACTTTCACATCCATGCCATGCCAATCATTGAGCTTTCCTGAAATAATCATCTTGGAATAGTATTAGCTCAATGAGCTATATGTTGTTATGAATTACCAAAACTACCTAGGGATAGTTGCACTTTCAGTCGCCTCCTCAGGAGCCACACCAGCTGCACCCGGCACTGGTGACCACACCCAGGGCTTCGGCCGGCTCCGACCGAACTTCGACGCACTTCGGAAGAGGAAGGGATCTCCAAGCTGCAGCGGTGATGCCTTCCGGGCATTGAAACAGAGGAAGTACATTGCCACAGACGAGTGAGTACCTTATCTTCATAATTTCTCGAGTGATGCTTCCCCTCCTGACTATGATTTCTCAGGGCCCCTTCTACTAAGACAACGAAGTCTCCCGAGAGGCAACCTCCTCCTGCCTCGAGTCCTCTGCTGGCCTTGGGCGCCCCGAGCCAGCTTGCCGCACTTGTCGCGAGGTCAGCCGGTGAGGTAAGTGCGCCGTCCTGGCGTCTCGACCCCACGTTGTTGCTGCCCCTCCTTCGAAAGGCCTGGGATGCGGAAGGTGTGCCAAGTGCTCCTCCTTTGGTTATTGATTGCGGCTGGGTGGCCTCAACCCTGGCCTCTCCTTCGGGCAATGAGCTTCCGCCCCTCCGGGCCCCCGACGGGGCCCAAAGGGCAACTGGAAAGGTGTTGGCCCCCAGCCCCCTGCTGGGAGAAGGCGAGCCACCTTGGACCTCTCCAGCGACTTCTGGCGTGGAGGACGGTCCCGGTCATGCATTCGAAGTTGCGCGCAAACATGGTGCCGTCCGTGACGAGCTCTTCCGGAAGGCGATGGGTGCACTAAGCCAGCTCGGGGAAGAGCTCGTGGATGTTGACGCTTGCCTTGAAACCGAAGGTCTTCAGCTAGTGGATGAATGGCATCAGCTGAAGGTGGCCATCAACCTCAGGCGCCTCCAGCGTGAGCACGCCAACGCGAAAGCCGAGGCATCCCTCGCAACCTCGCGCGAGGCCAGCGCCCGAGCCTTGGAGGAGGCCAGGGAGGTAGACCACCACTGCGATGTCGCCGAGAAGCGCAGGCAAGAGCTCCAGGCCCTGAATGCCTCCCTGGAGCAGCAAGTGGAGGCGCGTAGAGCCGCCTTGGCGTCGATGAAGGGGGTGTCGTCCGACAAGGAGGAGATCTTGAAGCGCGAGGAAGCGCTAATGCTGGAGGCCACAGAGCGCAGCCTTGAGCTTGAGTGGTTGGAGACGAGGGAGCGTTAGGTTGCTCAGGCGGAAGATGTCGCCAGCGCGCGCGAGGCCAGGATCCAGGAGGAAGTGGACCACAGGGTGGCGGAGGCTCGCGCTGATCTTACCAATAGGTATGACCTGAAGCTGAAGTTTGCGGAAGCCGAAGCTGAGGGCAGGGCCACCGCCCTCAGGTCAAGGTTGGCTGAGGCGGAGCAGCGCGAGAAGGCCGTCGTAGCTGCCCTGATCTCTGTGCAGGCCGAGTTGGCTTCTGCCCGTGCTGACCTACTCTCGCTTCAACAGCGAGTTACCGCCGCTGAGTCCCTCACGCAGCAGAGTAGGGAGAAGGCGATCCACCGACAGACATTGCAGCACGAGCACGCCCCCATGCTCCGAGACCTCACAACGAGGGCCAACCAGGCGCTGGGCACCATTTGTGATGAACACACCCCTCATCCCCACGCAGAAGAATACGCCAGCCACCTCCACTTCTTCACTGATGTCATGACGTGCCTGGAGAACCGGGCTGAGAGGGCTCACGAGCTTGTCGAGGAGAAGAGATGAGGCCTCGTCGGGAGCGCTTTTTCCCGTGTTTTCAGCCATCTCCAGAACATCAATCCTGACTTTGACTTTGACGCCGCCATCGCCCCAGTGCCCGAGGTCATCCGGGACAACCTAGCATGCTTGGTGGACGACAATGTGGATGCTCTGGTCAGGGCCTTCGCCTCCGAGGACGATGCGGCGGTGGTCGTGGCGGATGAGGGTGGCGCGGTTGACGATGGTGAAGATGGTGCCAGCGACAATGACAGTCGTGCCAGCGCCGTGCCTAAGAGCGACCCAGAGGACGCGGCGAGCGACATGTCCGACTAAGACCGCGCTCCTTTGTTTTGAACCTGCATGCAAAAGCTTGGGCACGGCCCCTCAGGATGCAAGAGCATTTTGGGGAGGGGGAGCCCCTCATGTAAATAGACTACCATCTTATTTCATAGGCCAGTCTTAAAACACACTTTTGTAAGCTCGTGAGCACCTTGCGGGCGTGCTGCTGTAACTTACCTTGGTCCAGGCAGGCTTTACACTGATTTGGCCACTGCGGATGTGTATTTTTCCCGAGGGGAGTCCTTCGCGGGCTCGCGAGGCTTGGGGCTCCTGAGGAGTCTGCTAGTCCGCCCGAGAGGGCCTCGCGAGGAGCGAGCGCTAGTCATGGCAGGGTGCGCGCACGGCGCGTGCATGCCACGCCCAGCCCCCGCTCGCGAGGTGCTCGGAAGAGGGGGAGATAGCAGACGCAAATCTCAAAACAAGGCACGAATCCAGAAAACTCACGAAATGAACGAGAAAAGACACCCCCAGCGATTGCTAATGAAAATACCACTTCAAATTCAAATCCAAAGGCTGCAAATTTGACCTATAGAAAAGAGGTCAAAAGCAAATGGCCACGTCTGGCACCTAGCTAGTCTTCTTGTCTTCTCACCAGCGTGGAGCTAAGTGCTTTCACAGGCCGTGAGCATAGTTATTGGGGGACAGTGTCGACAGCCAGCGCGGAGCATGGTGCTTCCACTAGGACGTGGGCGGGAGCCCCCGAGGCCTAAGGGCGGCTCTCCGAAGACTCCGGGGCGTGTGCAGCCCCACTCATTATTACGTGAGAGTGTCACGGGTGGAGACCTTCACAGGCGTGAGCCTTGCTTCATATCGCCAGACGAGGGTCCCACCTTGCGCTACCCTCAACCATCGTTGGAGCGTCCGGAAACCAGGATGATGCCAAGGGGCAAAGGGGATGCTAGCGGCGCCCTTGGCGACCATGGGCCCTCTACCGGGGGGAAGGCTCGCCGGTGCCTCCTCGACAGAGGACCTACCTCCGGGCAATGCCTTGCTCCGTGCGATGCGGTGAGGGGCCTTGCTCTAGGCCCCTCCCGCGCATCCCCCGGTGCGCTTCCCCTGGTTGAAGTGAGGTTGCCGCGTTGAGGTCGCCATCCCAGTGATGTGACTTGGTCCACCTGTGACCCATGGTTAGCGTAAGCCTGCTCCTGAGAGATTAGCGGTACCCTGCGGTTGTTGTCGTTGGCGGGATCGGCGAGGCTCCTGGGTGGTTCCTGGAAGGCCTCAACTTCTAGCATCTCCTCTTCCCAACCCGGCTCGAGGAACGAGCCGGGGTCATCCTCCGGCATGTACTCTCGATCCACCATGCGGCGCACATAGGCTTCCGGAGCCGCCGCCCTAGAACCCCTGCCGAGATGCCCCGCGCTCCACGCCGCCGGGCCCAGCGCGTCGCCCTGGTGGTGGTAGGGTGGCACCCCGCTGGGGTCGCGGGGGGCAATGTCCGTATCTGCACCTGCTGCGGGAAGCACAGGTGTGGCTGGGTGCCCGGCACCGTCAGCCGCGCCGGCGCCGATGAACCCTCCTGGTGCGCCTGGGAGCACGCGAGCGCGATGAGGCCCACCGTGCGATCTGGCCACAACTTGAGGCGTAGGTAAGGAGCAGAAAGACAGTGTACCCCTGGTTGCGGCGTCAAATAGCTCAGCGACGCGCTCCAGTAATGCATCGCGGCCGCTCTCTGTCAGCCGGCACCGCAGCGGCTCCCGCGCCACTATGAGGGTGGCTCGCATGTTCGCCTGTTCCCGTCGGGTGTGTGGCACCATCGCTGCCGTGTAGCTTGAGGCCCTTGTGGCGGCCCGCGCGCTCCGCGGTGTGAGGGTGGAAGGCGCCAGACCGCGCTGCCCGTGCCCCGCGGCTTTCGGCGGTGCACGCGCCGCCTGCAGTGTAGACTTGAGGTCTTCTTGGGTGGATGGTGCCGCCCTGACGGGCCAAGCTTCCCAATGGTCGGCGTTGGTCCTCGGTGTTGGTGTCAAAACCGGCAGATCTCGGGTAGGGGGTCCCAAACTGTGCGTCTAAGGTCGATGGTAACAGGAAGCGCGGGACACGATGTTTACCCAGGTTCAGGCCCTCTTAATGAAGGTAATACCCTACTTCTTGCTTGATTGATCTTGATGAATATGAGGATTACAAGAGTTGATCTACCACGAGATCGTAATGGCTAAACCCTAGATGTCTAGCCTGTATGATTGTGATTTTCTCTATGGACTAAACCCTCCGGTTTATATAGACACCGGAGGGGTCTAGGGTTGTACAGAGTCGGTTTACAGAGGAAGGAATCTTCATATCCGCACGCCAAGCTTGCCTTCCACGCAAAGGAGAGTCCCATCCGGACATGGGAGGAAGTCTTCTATCTTGTATCTTCACGGCCCATCAGTCCGACCCACGTCACATAGCCCGGACGCCCGAGGACCCCTTAATCCAGGACTCCCTCAGTAGCCCCTGAACCAGGCTTTAATGACGATGTGCCCGGCACGCAGATTGTCTTCGACATTGCAAGGTGGGTTCCTCCTCCGAATACTCCAAAGTAGTCCTCGAACACAGAAAATGTGTCCGGCTCTGCAAAACAAGTACCACACGCAACCGTAGAGAGTATAATACTTCATGGGTCCCATCTACTCACAACTTTTGTAGCGAGACGCCACGTCCCCGCCCAGTCATTATTTCGAACTGGTTTTTTAGCCTCCCACTGCATGTTTCGAGATGCAGTTTTCATTGGCACGTCTTGTGGAAGCAGAGATCGTGTCCCCTTATTGTGGGATTCTCATCAATACGGGCGTGGGTAATCCAACCGCATCGTCTGCACGGCCCTTGGGGAATAGGCAAGTTTTAAGGCGAATGGGGAGGCGCTTGATATTTGCTGCCTTTATAAAGAGATAAGGATTCACCCTTTCACCCACACCTTCTTTCTCTGTGCCCACCCATTCTAGATCTCCAGCGCCCAAGCTTCCATCCTTTCCTCCTCAAAAAATCACTCAGTCCATGTCCGGATCTGGAACGCAGGGCAAGTGGATGGCCTCCTCCATCACAGAGAAGGACATTACGAAGCTCCGGGAGGCGGGGTACTTGGCCCAGGAAATCGCCCACCGGCTTCCGGCCAAGGGGCAGATCGTCCCCACCCCGGAGCCTCATGAGAGGGTGGTATTCATCCCCCACTTCGTCCATAGACTCATGTTCTACTACAGGCTAGATTTCCATGATCTGGCCCCAAACTCCTTCCTCAACATCTCGGCATTCATTGTCGTGTGCGAGGCCTTCCTCCGTATCCCACCCCACTTCGGATTGTGGCTGAAGACGTTAAATGTGAAGCCGAAGGTGGTGGGCGGTCAACACGCATAGTGCGGGGGCGCTATGGTGAGCAAGATGTACAATGTCTCATGGCCCAAAGGCACCTTTGTGGAGACCGTCAAAGGGTGGCAGCAGCAGTGGTTCTACGTCACAGAGCCCCGCGACACCACCTGGGCCGCGGCTCCCGAATTCAAGTCCCGGGCCCCAATGCAGCTTACCTCCTGGCTAGAAAAGGGCCTGGACTGGGCGTCGTCGGACGAGGTGTCCGCGCTGCAGACGCGCATCAAGATCATGGTGGACAAGAACATCAAGCTTGTCAATGTGATCCAGGTGATGCTTTTTAACCGGATCCTTCCTTGCCAAAGTCGGACTTGCAATTTGTGGGAGTTCGATCCGGCCAAGCACCAGACCTTGCAACAGTTCTTCGGTGCTACACACGAAGGCATCTGGAAGGTGCTTTTTAAGGCCAATGATACGTGGCCGAAGATGACCGAGGACCGTGGGTACAACCTGACCCATCCTGCCAGTTCGGTAAGCTTTCGTATTTCAAGGTGTATATTTCACTTGTACATTCAAGGAAGATGTATAAGCTTCCCCATGTATCTTTCCAGGGCTGGACAAGGAAGGCGGAGTGGATCCAGTGTTCGGCTCTACTGCCTAAAAACCCAGCAATCCCACTTCTGACGAAGATGCTGGTTCCGGCGCCCTACCAGGCGCCGGAGAAGAAGGGCCAGGCGGGAAGTGGCGGCCTTCACCGTAAAGGCACTTCGGACGTGACGTCCAAAGATGCCGAAACCCACTCCTCCCCCGCCACCGAGGATGATGAGGAGGAGTAGGAAAGCAACTCTTCCCCTGAGGGGGGGAAGGAAGAAAAGGACGGCCTCCATGGATCTAGAGGCAGAGGCGTCCAAGAAGGGGAGGGTCTCCCTCGTGGATAACTCCGCGTTGGACACTGATAGCAGCTCCGAGTGCCGCCCCAGGGAGAAGCACCTGGCCAAATCGTAAGTACTGAAAGGCACTTATATACACATATATCCCACTTTTTTACTTCGTGGTTTTAATATGTTAAATCATGCGCTGCAGTCCGGCCCACGCCCGCCCCCAACGATCCTCATCTTCGGGGAATTCTCTGGATCCAAATGTGATGGACAGCAGGTCACTTCCGGCGGCCTCCTCTCCCAAGGCCACGGACGATGCCGAGGTGTTGTCCTGAAGGACCTTCCCAGGCCAGGGAGAGGTACAGGAGGCCGTCAGGGTGGTGCCAGAGGGTGATACCTTGGCCGCCGGACACATGGGGGAGCAAATCCCCCTAGAGACTGGCGATGGGAGCTATATCCAATTCAGCCCCCAGCTGAATACTATTCCGGAGGCCCATACGGCTCCGGAATTAGGCAAGCAGCCTTCTTCAAAAGAAGGAGGTGCACCTATTCCGCCGGTGACATCTGTCCATCCACAGGTACCGGATACTTTACTGGAAGCGCTGCAGAGTGCTTCCATTGTTGAGGAACACCATATCCTCATGGGTACGGTGGTTGAGAGGGTTCGGTCCGCTAAGAGCGGACTGACCGAAGCCTGCACCAGCCTTCTAATAGGCTTTGAGGTATGCGACGTAATTATGCAAAAAGGATATCATAGTATAGAAAGTAGCCCCTAAGACTCTGTCCGGTGCTCGAAAAGAGAAGCCAGACAGAGGATCAAATAATTTTTGCAGGAGACTAACCATACATGTCTATGTGAATAAGCAGGCGTCGATGCTGGCTGCGACCTCCCATTCTGCCGAAGTCTCCAAACAGAAGCAGAGTTTGGAGCGGGCCGAGGAAGAGCTCGGCCATGTGAAAAGACAACTAGAAGACAAGCAAGGTATGCAATGGCCTATTCAGATCTAGAAAGATATGAATTGTTTGTGTTGATCATGTTATCATGATATTTCGCAAGAGCTGCGACCGAGGTAGAGACCCTCAAGAGTGCGCTGGCCGAGGCCCAGAAGAGAGCAGCAAAGGAACAAGCCGCTCGCAAAAAACACGAGGCAAGGGTCGGGGAGGTCCAGCAGGAGCTCCAGGACACCGTAAAGAAATGCGAGTCCTTGGAGCGCAAGATTGCGAACCAAGAGTCCGAACTTGCTAAGGCCCACCAAAGCGCACAAGAGGCCCGGTTTGAATCCCACGGCACCCTCCAGGAAATCCAGGAGGCTAGGAAAATCGCGGAGGGTAAGGCCTTTATTATGTAGAGCAAATATGTGAAGAAAGGGTACCTCTTACTGACCCGGATTTAGAGTTCTCCAGGAGCGTTTGCGGATCTGCCGCACAGAGTTACTGATGCTGCGGAGTTCTTCCGATCCGAAGAGGGGAGCTCAACGGAGAAGCTGTTCTAGTCGCAATACCTTGCGCCAGAGCATCCAGTGCCCTTTAGCGACCAGCTGAAACAACTGACCGAACCACATAGGGTGGCCGAGTCGGCCATGAAGGATTTGATAATCCGTCTATCGCCTACCGAAGCCATACCCAGCAGCTATTTTGGGATCGTGAAGCGGCTGGTTGATGCCTGCCCTCGGCTTGACGCCATCAAGCGGTCGGTCTGCATCGAAGGTGCACGGATGGCCTTCACCCGTGTCAAGGTGCATTGGGCGAAGATGGACGACGTCAAGCTCGCGACCGAGGGACCGCCCGCGGGCATGGAGCACCGCACGCCCGAGCGGTATTTTGATGATGTCCTGAAGGGATCCCGCATTGTAGAGGGCTAGTGTGCAAAATACATTATCTTTGAACGAAGACATTCATGTTATCCCATCCTGTATTATGAAACAAAGCTTATATGTAATATATTGCTTGTTGTTTCTTTAAAATTTTGCCTCCTATGCGGCCGTTTTATTAAATCTGAGAGTTGGCCAGTCGTCGGCTTCAGCCCCCACGTAGGTAGTATAGGGGTGTTCGGGTTGGAACCTAAACACTCTTGATCCAGGAGTTTGGTCCTTGAAGGAGGTGTTTAGCGCAACGAACTAGGCAATCGGACTATGTGGCTTTATCACCCTCACTTAGACATAGGAGTTTGACAATAGAAATGTAGGTGCAGCCCCTAGTTAGTATTTGTTAATCTAGACTAGGGTGTTGTAGATACCTAATCAGGTGGAGGCCGATCCGTCGCATAATGCGGGAAAAAATCGCAAGAGATTTTAACCTCCAAATAGCTGACCAGCTCTCGCGGCATCATGACAGTCAGTTTTCGGCTTTCTCTACTGAGGTGTTTACCCGGGTGAACTAGAAACACAATCGCAGTAGTTCTCCCTTTACTACCCTAGCCGATAGGACGGAACGTAAGGTAGTAAGCACAGGAGCCGGGCAACCCAACTATTGACCAAAGACATGATTCGGAGCCGATGCATAAAATGCTAAATTTAGGGTGCCGAACTATACTGTAAAAAGTGTTCAACTTTTTCATCGTAGTATGGAGCGCAATGAAGCCCCTAGCGAATTAAAGCGTCCAAAAGTGTACGGGTGCAATCGATAAGAATAACGACATAAAATGAAGTAGTAAGCCAGTGGCACATAAGTTGGGCCGCAAACTGTTTCCATTATAATTTGTACAAATAGTGCGATAAGCAATAGGGCTATTTAACATGCCGAGACCAAGGGGGAGCTGTGTGCGGGTCCTGAAGACAGGTAGAGTGATTGTCAAGAAGACCACCTAGAGATTCCCCCACCCGTCTATGATGCTTGCCGCCTTGGTATATCCATCCTTTGAAAGGATCAATGATCAGGCCGTCGTGAGGGGCCTGTGGAAAAGAAAAGGAAAAAAGGAACAGGGAAAGTATGTGTGTTCGGGGAAGGTCTAGCCGTATTATGGACCACAATTGAGTTATGCCTCCGTCTATGCCCATGGTATTTTGAGTGCGTAGCTATGTACGCACGGTACGTACACCGCCATTTGGTCAGGACTGAGACGGAGGCCTAATTGCTAGTCGAACTCCTAATGAGTTGGACAGTCAAGCTGCGGAGTAGTCCGGACTCGTTTGACAGTGTTCGAGACCTTGGCCGCTGAATTAAAATTCTGCTTGATAAGGCTGCTCTGTACTTCCGCTGCCAGGGCCGTGGTGTGCTCCTCGGTACGGAGGGAGCGTTCAGTGTTTCCATTTACTGTTATGACACTGCGTGGTCTGGGCATCTTGAATTTGAGATAATCATAGTGTGGCACCGTATTGAATCGAGCAAATGCAGTTCATCCGAGCAGTGCGTGATAGCCACTGCGGAAGGGGACGATATCAAAGATCAAGTCTTCGCTTCGGAAGTTATCCGGGGATCCGAAGATGACTTCCAATGTGATTGAGCCCATGCAGCGGGCCTCTACACATAGTATTACTCCTTTAGAGGTAGTTTTTGTGGGCTTGATCCTTGATGGATCGATGCCCATCTTGCGGACTGTATCCTGATAGAGCAGGTTGAGGATGCTGCCGCCGTCCATGAGGACTCGCGTGAGGTGGAATCCATCAATGATTGGGTCGAGGACCGGAGTTTCCCTGGGGTTGGTAAAGCGAAATGGGGGCCACCCTAGCCCATTGAGTGCAGCTGAACCGCCATGATGGATACTGGTCGGATGGTCCCTGTGATCAAAGGTGATCGGGCAGGACGACCATGGGTTGAATTTTGGGGTGACTGGCTCTATTGCGTAGATGTCCCTGAGCGCGCATTTGCGCTCCCTCTTGGGGATATGGATAACGTATATCATGCTCAGCGTTTTAACCTTAGGGGGAAACTTCTTCTGTCCCGCTATGTTCGGCGGACGGGGCTCCTCGTCATCGTCATCACTTTGCGACCCCTTATCCTTGTTCTCGGTATTTAACTTACCGGCCTGTTTAAAGACCCAACAACTTCTGTTGGTATGATTGGCTGGTTTATCGGGGGTGCCGTGGATCTGACATTGACGATCGAGTATGCGGTCCAAGATGGATGAGCCCGGATTGTTTCTTTTAAATGGCTTCTTCTGCTGTCCGGACTAGGAGACACTGAATCCGGCATTGACCGTCGTGTCATCGGTATTGTCACCGTTGTTTCGACGCTTGTGTCTGTTGCGTCGGGGGTTGCCGTTGCTATTTATGGCTTCAGAGGTGCGAGGTTCACTTCCGTTATTATTGCTATGGGCTAGCCAGCTATCTTTGCCCGCGCAAAAGTGGTTCATAAGTGCCATGAGGGCTGCCATGGACTTCGGCTTTTCTTGGCTGAGGTGTCGGGAGAGCCATTCATCACGGATGCTATGCTTAAAGGCCGCTAGGGCTTAGACATCCGGACAGTCGACGATCTAGTTCTTTTTAGTTAGGAACCTAGTCCAGAATTTCCTGGCTGACTCTCCGGGCTGTTGAACTATGTGATTTAAGTCATCGGTATCCGGAGGTCGGACGTTGCTACTTCTCGAGCTTGCATTGGTTTTCCCTTGAAGAGGAAACGGTGATGCAGCACAGTAGCGTAAGTATTACCCTCAGTTTTGAGAACCAAGGTATCAATCCAGTAGGAGACTACACGCAAGTCCCTCGTACCTACACAAACAAACAAGAACCTCGCAACCAACGCGATAAAGGGTTTGTCAATCCCTTCATAGTCACTTACGAAACTGAGATCTGATAGAGATAATAAGATAAATATTTTTGGTATTTTTGTGGTATAGATTGGAAAATAAAGATTGCAAGATAAACGGCGACAGAAATTGCTTATTGACGGGAGAATAATATAATGGAGAATAGACCACGGGGCCATAGGTTTCACTAGTGGCTTCTCTCAAGATAGCAAATTCTATGGTGGGTGAACAAATTACTGCCGAGCAATTGATAGAAAAGCGCATAGTTATGAGAATATCTAGGCATGATCATGTATATAGGCATCACGTCCGCGACAAGTAGGCCGAAATGATTCTGCATCTACTACTATTACTCCACACATCGACCGCTATCCAGCATGCATCTAGAGTATTAAGTTCATAAGAACAAAGTAACGCATTAGGCAAGATGACATGATGTAGAGGGATAAACTCAAGCAATATGATATAAACCCCATCTTTTTATCCTCGATGGTGTTGGGGAACGTAGCAATAATTCAAAATTTTCCTACGTGTCACCAAGATCAATCTCGGAGATACTAGCAATGAGAGAGAGGGAGTGCATCTTCATACCCTTGAAGATCGCTAAGCGGAAGCGTTCAAGAGAACGGGGTTGATGGAGTCGTACTCGTCATGATCCAAATCACCGATGATCCTAGCGCCGAACGGACGGCACCTCCGCGTTCAACACACGTACGGAACGGAGACGTCTCCCGCGCCTTGATCCAGCAAGGAGGAGGGAGAGGTTGAGGAAGAGAGTCCAACAGCAGCTCGACGGCGTGGTAGTGATGGAGTGGCAGTTCTCCGGCAGGGCTTCGCCAAGCTCACGCGGAGGAGGAGAGGTATTAGAGGGGAGGGGCTGCGCCAGGTGCAAGGGTATGGCCGCCCTCCCACCCCTCCACTATTTATAGGTGGGGAGAGATGGGACCGGCCCCCCTAGATCCCATCTAGGGTTGGGGGCGGCGGCCAAGGGGGGGAGGAGTGCCTCCCAAGTCAAGTGGAGGCCCTCCCCCTTAGGGTTTCCCCTCTCCCATGCGCATGGGCCTTGGGGGGGCTGGTGCCCCTGGCCCATTAAGGCTAGGGAGCCCCCCTACAGCCCATGCTGCTGTATTGGACGTGGTGGAACATTTTCCGGACCTCCGGACCCCTCCGGAATCCTCCGAAACCTTCCGGAAGCTTCCCGGTACAATACCGGAAAAGCCAAACTTTTCCTGGAACCCGAACAACAACTTTCCATATATAAATCTTTACCTCCGGACCATTCCGGAACTCCTCGTGACGTCCGGGATCTCATCCGGGACTCCGAACAACATTCGGTAATCACATACAAGTCTTCCTAATAACCCTAGCGTCATCGAACCTTAAGTGTGTAGACCCTACGGGTTCGGGAACCATGCAGACATGACCGAGACAACTCTCTGGCCAATAACTAACAGCGGGATCTGGATACCCATGTTGGCTCCCACATGTTCCACGATGATCTCATCGGATGAGCCACGATGTCGGGGATTCAATCTATCCCGTATACAATTCACTTTGTCAATCGGTACGTTACTTGCCCGAGATTCGATCATCGGTATTTCAATACCTCGTTCAATCTTGTTACCGGCAAGTCACTTTTACTCGTTCCGTAAACACATCATCCCGTGATCAACTCTTTGATCACATTGAGCTCATGATGATGTCCTACCGAGTGGGGCCAGAGATACCTCTCCATCACACGGAGTGACAAATCCCAGTCTCGATTCGTGCCAACCCAGCAGACACTTTCGGAGATACCCGTAGTGTGCCTTTATAGCCACCCAGTTACGTTGTGACGTTTGTCACACCCAAAGCATTCCTACAGTATCTGGGAGTTGCACAATCTCATGGTCTAAGGAAATGATACTTGACATTAGAAAAGCTTTAGCAGACGAACTACACGATCTTGCGCTATGCTTAGGATTGGGTCTTGTCCATCACATCATTCTCTTAATGATGTGACCCCGTTATCAATGACATCCAATGTCCATGGTCAGGAAACCATGACCATCTATTGATCAACGAGCTAGTCAACTAGAGGCTTACTAGGGACATGTTGTGGTCTATGTATTCACACATGTATTACGGTTTCCGGATAATACAATTATAGCATGAACAATAGACAATTATCATGAACAAGGAAATACAATAATAACCATTTTATTATTGCCTCTAGGGCATATTTCCAACAGATGGCAACAATACAATACGTGCCTTGCTGCCACTGCTTGAAGGAAATATGCCCTAGAGGCAATAATAAAGTTGTTATTTATATTTCCTTATATCATGATAAATGTTTATTATTCATGCTAGAATTGTATTAACCGGAAACTTAGTACATGTGTGAATACATAGACAAACAGAGTGTCACTAGTGCCTCTACTTGACTAGCTCATTGAATCAATGATGGTTATGTTTCCTAACCATAGACATGAGTTGTCATTTGATTAACGGGATCACATCATTAGAGAATGATGTGATTGACTTGACCCATCCGTTAGCTTAGCACGATGATCGTTTAGTTTGTTGCTATTGCTTTCTCCATAACTATACATGTTCCTATGACTATGAGATCATGCAACTCCCGAATACCGGAGGAACACTCTGTGTGCTACCAAACGTCACAATGTAACTGAGTGATTATAAAGGTGCTCTACAGGTGTCTCCAATGGTGTTTGTTGAGTTGGAATGGATCAAGATTAGGATTTGTCACTCCGATTGTCGGAGAGGTATCTCTGGGCCCTCTCGGTAATGTACATCACAATAAGCCTTGCAAGAAATGTAGCTAATGAGTTAGTTACGGGATGTAGCATTACGGAACGATTAAAGAGACTTGCCCATAACGAGATTGAACTAGGTATTGAGATACCGACGATCGAATCTCGAGCAAGTAACATATCGATGACAAAGGGAACAACGTATACTGTTATGCGGTTTGACCGATAAAGATCTTCGTAGAACATGTAGGAGCCAATATGAGCATCCAGGTTCCGCTATTGGTTATTGACCGGAGACATGTCTCGGTAATTGAGGGAGTCCTGGATTAGGGGGTCTCTGGACAGCCGGACTATATCCTTTGGCCGAACTATTGGACTATGAAGATACAAGATTGAAGACTTCGTCCCATATCCGGATGGGACTCTACTTGGCGTGGAAGGCAAGCTAGGCAATACGGATATGTATATCTCCTCCTTTGTAACCGACCTTGTGTAAGCCAAGCCCCCCTCCAGTGTCTATATAAACCGGAGGGTTTTTAGTCCATAGGACAACATACAATCATACCATAGGCTAGCTTCTAGGGTTTAGCCTCTCTGATCTCGTGGTAGATCAACTCTTGTAATACTCATATCATCAAGAACAATCGAGCAGGACGTAGGGTATTACCTCCATCGAGAGTGCCCGAACCTGGGTAAAACATCGTGTCTCCTGCCTCCTGTTACCATCCGCCTTAGACGCAAAGTTCGGGACCCCCTACCCGAGATCCGCTGATTTTGACACCGACATTGGTGCTTTCATTGAGAGTTCCACTGTGTCACCACCATAAGGCTTGATGGCTCCTTCGATCATCGCTAGCGATGCAGTCCAGGGTGAGGCTTTCCCCCCCGGGCAGATCTTCATATTCGGCGGCTTGGCACTGCGGGCCAATTCGCTTGGCCATCTGGAGCAGATTGAGAGCTACGCCCCTGGCCATCAGGTCAGATTTGGAAACTTGAACTACACGGCCAACATCTGCAGAGACCTGATCTTCGACGGATTCGAGCCCATGTCAGACGCGCCGTACAGTCTTGACGAGCATGATGTAACTCTGCCGTCGAACAGTATTTGGGAGATCGCATCCGCAGCTACTCCGTCCTCAATCCGGAGCAAGTCGCGCCATCCGAGAGCGGAGGGATGGACCCCGCCATGGAGGCCGTACTCTCGGTGGCGATAGAGCCGGATACTGACTTTACCCCTTACGAGAGCCGTGTCGCCAAACCACTGAATTCATCCACGGCCACGGACTCTGAGCCGCTCATATCCATGCCCGTCGAGTCCGACAGGGCGCCGATCATGGAGTTCACCTCCACGGATATCTTTCAGCACTCACCCTTCGGAGATGTGCTAAATTCATTAAGGTCTCTCTCCCTGTCAGGTGAACCTTGGCCGAACTATGTCCAGCTAGAATGGGATACAAACGATGAAGAAATTCGGTGCCCACCCACCACCCACTTAGTAGCCACTGTCGATGACTTAACCGACATGCTCGACTTCAACTCCGAAGACTTCGACGGTATGGACGACGAAGCCGGAGACGAACCGGAACCACCGCCCACAGGGCACTGGACCGCTACTTCATCACATGACGTATACATGGTGGACACCCCCAAAGAAGCAAATGGCGATGAGAAGACGGAGGATGACCCCTCCAAGAAGCAACCCAAGCGCCGACGTCAGCGGCGCCGCCCTAAGCCCCGCCATAGCAAGAACAGCGATAATAATAGTCCATGCAACTCTGGAAGAGACGACAACTGTACCACCCCGGTGGCAGAAAACGATCAAGATGCAAACTGCAAACATAGTGCGGATCCGATATCCGAACACGATGACGCCAAAGATAAGCCTCATCAATCCCCGTCTAGGGAAAAAAGTAGTCCAGACGAAGATGCACCCATCATCCCGGAAACCCACTTGGAGCAAGAGCACCTCCGCAGAAGGCTTACTACCACAGTGAGAAGCCTGAAGAAACAGAAGCAAAGGATCAAGGTTGCATAAGATACGCTCAACAGCAAGTGGAACAAAGTAACAAAGTATGGTGGAACTTACCATCCAAAAATCTATCCAAAGAGAAAGCTATTAACGGAATTCGACGATGAGGCCTTAGAGCCCATACAGCCAAAAAGTGATATGGCCAACCGGCCGGATCCACCGCCCTATGAACGTGATAGAGCGGCTAACAAAGTCATGCATAAGTCAACACACGACCTATGTGAGAACGTGCATCAAAAATCCGGCGCGACCAGATCTATCTACGGATCTAGGAAGCGTGCTACGGTACACAACCAACATCGAATACTACAACCGTTCAAACACCATGGCGCATCCCAATACAGGGGTGCCGCACACCCCTTATGTTTCACTAATGAGGTGCTGGATCATGAATTCCCAGAGGGATTCAAACTGGTGAACATAGAGGCGTACGACGGAACCACAGATCCTAGAGTCTGGATAGAGGACTTCATCCTCCACATCCATATGGCTCGTGGAGACAATCTCCATGCCATTAAATACTTGCCCCTCAAGCTTAAAGGGCCAGCTAGGCACTGGCTGAAAAGCCTCCCCGAAAACTCAATTGGAAGTTGGGAGGAGCTCGAGGACGATTTCCGGGCCAATTTTCAAGGGACTTATGTCCGACCTCCGGATGCAGACGATTTAAGTCATATAATCCAACAGTCCGGAGAGTCCGCCCGAAAGCTTTGGAACAGGTTCCTCACTAAGAAGAACCAAATTGTCGACTGTCCGGACGCTGAAGCCTTAGCAGCTTTCAAACACGGCGTCTGAGACGAATGGCTCGTCAGACACCTCGGTCAAGAAAAACCGAGAACAATGGCAGCCCTAACAAACCTCAAGACCCGCTTTTGTGCGGGTGAGGACAGCTGGTTGGCCCGTAGCAGCACCAGCGACCCAAGCACATCCGAAGTCAGGGATAGCAATGGTAAACCGCGACGCAACAAAAACAAACGTCTAAATAAAGAAGGTAGCCCAGATAACACGGTGGTAAACGCCGGATTCAGGGACTCTCGACCAGGTCAGCGGAAAAAGCCTTTCAAGGGTAGCAGAGAAGGACAATCTAGCCTAAACAAAATTCTCGACAAACTCTGTCGGATTCACGGCAACCTAGACAAACTTGCAAACCATACCCACAGAGAATGTTGGGTCTTCAAGCAGGCTGGTAAGCTAAACGCCGAACACAAAGGGGATGAAACACCAAGCGAAGACGAGCATGAACCTCGCCAGCAAAGCGCCGGAGGACAGAAAAAGTTCCCACCAGAGGTTAAAATAGTGAACATGATCCAGGTGACAAAGGGGAGAAGCAAGCACGCACCCTGATGCACATGCGCCATAAAGCCCCTCACCCCTAGGCTCAACCCCTGGTTGGCCTGCCCGATCACTTTTGATCGTAGGGATCATAGTAAAAATATCCGACGTGAAGGACTGACGGCCTTGGTGTTAGACCCAATAATAAACGAGTACCATTTCACAAGGGTCCTAATGGACAGTGGTAGTTATCTAAATCTGGTATATCAGGATACAGTCCGCAAAATGGGGATAGACCCGACACAAATAAGCCGCAGTAGTACTACCTTCAAGGGAGTAATACCAGGCCAAGAGGCCCACTGCACGGGCTCTCTACTACTAGAGGTGGTATTCGGTTCTCCCGATAACTTCCGAAGTGAAACGTTAACTTTTCACATCGCTCCATTCAGAAGTGATTTTCAAGCACTACTCGGAAGGGCGGCTTTCATTCGTTTTAACGCAATACCGCATTATGCTTTTCTCAAGCTCAAGATGCCTGGTCCACTAGGCGTCATTACAATTAGTGGAAATACCAACCGTTCTTCACGTATGGAAGAGGACGCGGCGGCTCTGACAGCCGCACACTAAACGGCCTCAACAACCAGAAAAGATGGCAGGTCGTCAAGACCATGGACAAGGTTAGACGAGTCCGGCGTTCCATCGTACATGCATGAGATTGGTTTTCGAACCCTCATAAAACGATGCCAGGGGCTTCCCGCGTGTATCTAGGGCCAGCCCGGCTCAACCAGGCCTCTCTGGAATTTTGATAATTTATTCTTCTTCCTGGCACGGCAACTTTCACCTAAGTTCTTTCCTTTTGTAGGTGACAATCATGATATACCCGTCCAGGACACGGCACAACGGAGACACATGCGCAGACGTGCAGCAAGGACCCGCCCAAAGGTTTCTTTTTAGATTAAGGCCCTTCGTAAACCTTTTTTACCGTCTCTTGTTGCTCACATCCTCCGGATACTTAACACAACCGAGAAGGATGCCAGCGTATTGGCATGTGGCCACGCTAGGATTTTGCACGTACCCGGACACATGGGGTTTCTTATAAGGGGCATTGTTTAGCCCGGTATATGTTATAAAGACCAAACACCTTAGGGAGTGTTCGGCATCGCGAGTTTGGACCTATATGCACCAGCTCCGAATCATGTCTTTGGTCAAATGTTGGGTTTGCTCGACTCCCACGTTTTGGTACCTTACATTCCGTTATATCGGCTAAGGTAGCACTGGGAGAACTACTGCGATTGTGCCCTGGTTCATCTGGATGAGCACCTCAGTAGAGAAAGCCGAAACTGACTGACATGATATAGCGAGAGACTGGTCAACCACTCGATGACTAATCAGAATCTTCGAGATTCCTCTGCATTAATGAAGGGATGTTTCCCGGTCATGTACGTACGCGGCCCGTATTCGGGCGAGCGCAGAAGTACCAGGGGCTATATAGTAGCCCCACTGTCAAACTCCTATGGCTAAGTGAAAACGTTAAAGCAATATAGTCTAATTGCCTCGTTCGCTATGCTATCACCTCCTTAACGGACCAAGACGTTGGATCAAGTGTGGATATGAAGCTTTTGCGAACACCCCCGCATTATATGCGTGGGGGTGGAAGCTGACGACTGCAAACTGTCAGGTTATATACATATATACATAAACGGCCGCACAGGAGGCATCATAGTACTTCCGGGCAAAACTATAAATACAGCCTTGATTAATTCAGAAAAACATTGTTTGTACAATGGGACTACATGTCACTAGAAAATAATATTCTTCGAGCACTGAGCCTCTATCAAACGAGCACCTTCAAGGACTTCTTCAAAGTAGTGCTCGGCAGCAACTCGGCTTATAGCCGAACCCTGTGCCGCAACAGTGGTGGCCTCCGTCTCCACCCAGTATGTTTTGACACAGGCAAGGGCCATCCGCGCACCTTCTATGCACGCTGATCTCTTTACAGCATCGATGCGTGGCACAGCTTCAAGGAATTGTTGCACTAAGCTAAAATAGCTACTCGGCCTTGGCCCTCCCGGCCACAGGTGATCCACAACGGACCTCATGGAAAGTTCGGACAACCTATGGAGCTCGGCCCAACCGGTCAATCGCTCATTCAGCAGCAGCGGACGGACTGGAGCGTGAAACTGTGACCAAAACAGCTTTTCCACTTCAGGACCTTTCTGATCCTTGCAGTACTCGGCTGCGTCAGCAGCACTTGCAGCCAAATCCATGTACTCGTCTGCAGAACTCCATAGCTGGTCCAGAGGAGCATACTTCGGATCTCCGAACTTAGTCCGCAACAAGAAGGGCTTCCCAGACACGATATCTGCAGCTTGATTCAGCTCCTCCTTCGTCGCTCTAATTTTGGAGCGGGCTTCCTTGGCAGCCACCCGGGCCTTCTCCAGGTCTGTCACTTTCGCCCGGTCTTCTTCTTCAAGAAGCCGGTAACGGTCAGCAGCATCTTTTAATTCTACAGCCATCTTGGCTATTTTTTTCCTTGCTCTTGCAATGCGTAGCCTGTTCGGCCCTTAACTCTTCGACCACCTTTAAAGCGGCCGCATTGCTACTCCTCGCTTGCTCCTTGGCTCGGGCAAGCTCCACTCGAAGGGTCTCGACGGTGGTAGCTCCATCTGCAGTCACAACATATTAAAGATACTGGCATCATGCTGCTCTTACTATGTGACGATCACCAGAAAAATCACTCACCTTGTGCCTCGTCAACCCGCTTGTTGACAAGCACGATGTCGGCATCTGCCGCATCCAGCTGCCGCTTTAGTTCGGCAAACCCATCATTCCGGCTAGCCACCGGAGCTTCAACCACCTACACATAAAGGCGGTCTGGTTATTACCTGGGACTATGATCCTCTATTTGCCGCCGTTCTCGATGACAACCAGAGTCTCAGGGGCTACTATCTACATGGGCATACCTAACGTATGCGGTACTGTTAAAAGCATACATTATTTCACGTACCTCGAAGCCTTTCAGCAGACTCATAAAAGCTTCATGCAACCCGCTTTTAGCGGATGAAATCCTCTCAATTACCGTACCCATTAGCGTATGATGCGCTTCCGAGACGGCAGCTTGCCTCAAAAGATCCTTCAGCGCGTCCGACCGCACACTGTACGGACCCTCGCTGTCGCTCTCCTTAGGAGCCGGATACTGGGGATTCCGGGCAGCCAAAGGGTTATCCTCTGGACCTAGTGGATCCGAAGATACCCTTCGCGATGACACTTCAAGGTTGCCCGCTTCTTGAGTTGGGGAGTCCGAGGGAGGCGTTTCGCTCTCCATCATCTCCGGAAGAAGATCCCCCGAAGATGAACTCTGTTGAGAAGGGCTGCGATCCGGACTACAATTTATAAGCATCGATTATTGTCTTCGGAAGTAAGATATGATATCTTCACTATTAAGTACTTTTTGATTACTTACAGCTTGGTAGAGGGCTGATCCCCGCGCGGACATTGTGCGGCCAGAATACCCCCCGAGGCAGGACCCTCTGGTGGAGACTTCTTCTCCCGTTTGGAAACCTTAGCTTCCGGATCTTCAGAGGTAGTCCTCTTCCTTCCCCTGGGAGAGAGAATGTTAGATTCTTCCCCTTGGTTATCCTCCCTCGCGGAGGTGCTCATTCCCTCGATTGGAATAGATAGCGATGGAGGCCCACTGTCGCCCTCTTTATCCCCCCTTCATCTTCCTTTGAGGGCACTAGACAAGGTGCTGGCTCGAGCATCTTTTCCAGCACCGGATTGTCCAATCCCTTGGGAAGGGGAGCCGAACACCGAATCAGCTTCGCCTTTGTTATCCAGTCCTGGTCAAAAGAGCGATTCTTCAGAATGATGTCATGATAAATAAAAGGACAGTGTGTTCGGCCATGGGATTACTTACTTGGGCAGCGGGGCGGTTGCAGCTTAGGCCCACGTCCTCGGTGGTGTCCGAACACTCTATCTGGGGTCCGAAGAATGATTTGTGCATCTCCTCATGCGTCATGCCGAGGAAATGCTGAATAGCACGCGGTCCTTCCGGGTTGAATACCCACATACAGAGGGGTCGGCCTTTGCAAGGCTGGACTCGACGAACCAGCATAACTTGCATTACCATAACCAGACTGAAATCTCCCTCGAAGAGATCTTGGATACGGCTCTGCAGTATTGGCACATCCTTGGCTGGACCCCAGCTCGGCCCCCTGCTGATCCATGACATCAGTTGTGGTGGGGGGCCCAAGCGAAAGGCGGGGGCAGCTACCCATTTGGCACTTCGGGGAGCTGTGATGTAGAACCACTCCCGCTGCCACAATCCAGACACCTCTGGAAAGGAACCCTTTGGCCATGGAGCATCAGCAATTTTGCTTATTAAAGCACCTCCACACGTTGCGTACTGCCCCTCGACCATCTTCGGCTTCACATCAAAGGTCTTGAGCCACAGACCGAAGTGAGGGGCAATGCGGAGGAAGGCCTCACATACGACAATGAACGATGAGATGTGAAGAAGGGAATCTGGGGCCAGATCATGGAAATCCAGCCCGTAATAGTACATGAGACCCCTAACAAAGGGATCCAGAGCGAGGCCAAGTCCTCGGAGGAAGTGGGAGACGAACACGACGCTCTCGTTGGGTTCGGGTGTAGGGACGACCTGCCCTCGGGTGGGCAGCCTATGCGAAATTTCGGCGGCCAGATATCTGGCCTCCCTCAACTTGATGTCCTCCTCTATGACGGAGGAAGGCATCCACCGACCTTGAAGGCTGGATCCGGACATGATTGAAGGTCCGAAGCGCCTGACCTGAGCTTTGGGTGTTAGAACTCGAGGCGGGGGAAGGATTCGATTGAGCGCGGGAGGGGAAAAAGAAAAGGCCCTGCCCCTTTATAAAGAGGGTGAATATCAGGCGTCCCCCTCGTGGCCATTTGAGACTTACCTAAGATCTAGGAGTCATACCAACAGGCACGGTTGGGTTACCCACATTTGTATTGATGAGAATCCCGTGATAAGGGGAACACGATCTCTGCTTTGACAAGACGTGTCAAGAAACCGCCTCGCGTTATGTGCGGGGCTGGTTAAAGAACTGTTCGAATAATGGCCGGGCCGTGGCATGATGTCATGCTATCAAAACATGTCAGTAGATTAGATTTGTGGAAATATTATCCTCTCTACGGTGGTATGTGGAACTTATTTTGCAGGGTCGGACACTATCCTTGTATTCAAACTCTTTCGTGGTGTATTCGGAGGAGGAACCCGCCTTGCAATGTCGAAGACAATACTGCACGCCGGACTCATCGTCATTGAAGCCTGGTTCAGGGGCTACTGAGGGAGTCCTGGATTAGGGGGTCTCCAGACAGCCGGACTATATCCTTTGGCCGGACTATTGGACTATGAAGATACAATATTGAAGACTTCGTCCCGTGTCCGGATGGGACTCTACTTGGCATGGAAGGCAAGCTAGGCAATATGGATATGTATATATCCTCCTTTGTAACCGACCTTGTGTAACCCTAGCCCCCTCCGGTCCCTATATAAACCGGAGGGTTTTTAGTCCATAGGACAACATACAATCATACCATAGGCTAGCTTCTAGGGTTTAGCCTCTCTGATCTCGTGGTAGATCAACTCTTGTAATACTTACATCATCAAGAACAATCGAGCAGGACGTAGGGTATTACCTCCATCGAGAGGGCCTGAACCTGGGTAAAACATCGTGTCCCCTGCCTCCTATTACCATCCGCCTTAGACGCACAGTTCGGGACCCCCTACCCAAGATATGCCGGTTTTGACACCGACAGTCATGTCTACATAGTTCTCGAACCCATAGGGTTCGCACGCTTAACGTTCGGTGACGATCGGTATTATGAGTTTTTGTGTTTTGATGTACCGAAGGTAGATCGGGATCCCGGATTTGATCACGTACATGATGAGGAGTCTCGGAATGGTCGAGACGTAAAGATCGATATATTGGAACCCTATGTTTGGACATTGGAATGGTTCTGAGTGGTTCGGGTATTTTTCCGGAGTACCGGGAGGTTACCGCAACCCCCCAGTGAGTATATCGGCCTTATTGGGCCTTAGTCGAATAGAGGAGAGGGAAGGGAAAACAGGGAGACGCGCCCCCCAAGCCCAATCCGAATTGGGAGGGGGGTCGGCCCACCTTTCCTTCCTCCCTCTCTCCTCCTTCCTTCCTCTCCTACTCCTACTTGGAAGGGGGGAATACTACTCCCGGAGGGAGTAGGACTCCCCTAGGGCGTACCATAGAGAGGGCCAGCCCTCCCCCTCCTCCACTCCTTTATATACGGGGGAGAGGGACACCCCATGGACACACAAGTTGAGCATTGATCTTTTAGTCGTGTGCGGTGTCCCCCTCCACCATAATCCACCTCGATTATATCGTAGCGGTGCTTAGGAGAAGCCCTGTTCCAGTAGCAACATCATCACCGTCATCACGCCGTTGTGCTGACGAGACTCTCCCTCGAAGCTCTACTGGATCGTGAGTTCGCGGGACGTCACCGAGCTGAACGTGTGCAGATCGCGGAGGTGCCGTACGTTCGGTACTAGGGATCGGTCGATCGTGAAGACGTACGACTACATCAACCGCGTTGTCATAATGCTTCCGCTTACGGTCCATGAGGGTACATGGATGACACTCTTCCCTCTCGTTGCTATGCATCACCATGATCTTTCTTGTACGTAGGCAATTTTTTGAATTACTGCGTTCCCCTACACTGCTGTCACTGGGAAAGGACACCGCAAGATTGAACCCAAAGCTAAGCACTTCTCCCATTGCAAGAAAGATCAATGTAGTAGGCCAAACCAAACTGATAATTCGAAGAGACTTGCAAAGATATTAAATCATACATAAAAGATTTCAGAGAAGAATCAAATATTGTTCATAGATAATCTTGACCATAAACCCACAATTCATCGGATCTCGACAAACACACCACAAAAATAATTACATCGAATAGATCTCCAAGAGAATCGAGGAGAACATTGTATTGAGATCCAAAGAGAGAGAAGAAGCCATCTAGCTAATAACTATGGACCTGAAGGTCTATGGTAAACTACTCACACATGATCGGAGAGGCTATGGTGTTGATGTAGAAGCCCTCCTTGATCGATTCCCCCTCCGGCGGAGCGCCGGAAAAGGCCCCAAGATGGGATCTCACGGGTACAGAAGGTTGCAGCGGTGGAAATAGGGTTTCGTGGTGCTCCTCAATGTTTTCGGGGTATATGGGTATATATAGGAGGAAGAAGTACGTCGGTGGAGCTGTGAGGGGCCCACGAGGGTGGGGGGCGCGCCTACCCCCCTAGGCGCGCCCCTTGCCTCGTGGCCTCCTTGCTTCTTTCTTGATGGCCACTCCAAGTTTCCTGGATCACGTTTGTTCCAAAAATAACTCTCCTGATGGTTTCATTCCGTTTGATATTACTTTTCTGCGAAATATTGAAATAGGCAAAAAAATAGCTATTTGCACTGGGCCTTTGGTTAGTAGGTTAGTCCCAAAAATAATATAAAAAGGTATACTAAAGCCCATTAAACATCCAAAACAGATAATATAATAGCATGGAACAATCAAAATTATAGATGCGTTGGAGACGTATCAAGCATCCCCAAGCTTAATTCTTGCTCGTCCTCGAGTAGGTAAATGATAAAAATAGAATTTTTGATGTGGAATGCTACCTAGCATAATTCTTAATGTAAGTTTCTTTATTGTGGCATGAATGTTCAGATCTGGAAGATTCAAGACAAAAGTTTAATATTGATATAAAAATAATAATACTTCAAGCATACTAGCAAAGCAATCATGTCTTCTCAAAAAAACATGGCCAAAGAAAGTTATCCCTAAAAAATCATATAGTCTGGCTATGCTCCATCTTCACCACACAAAAAATTTAAATCATGCACAACCCCGATGACAAGCCAAGCAATTGTTACATACTTTTTATGTTCTCAAACTTTTTCAATCTTCGCGCAATACATGAGCATGAGCCATGGACATAGCACTATATGTGGAATAGAATGGTGGTTGTGGAGAAGACAAAAAGGAGAAGATAGTCTCACATCAACTAGGCATATCAATGGGCTATGGATATGCCCATCAATAGATATCAATGTGAGTGAGTAGGGATTGCCATGCAACGGGTGCACTAGAGCTATAAGTGTATGAAAGCTCAACAAAAGAACTAAGTGGGTGTGCATCCAACTTGCTTGCTCACGAAGACCTAGGGCACTTTGAGGAAGCCCATCATTGGAATATACAATCCAAGTTCTATAATGTAAAATTTTCACTAGTATATGAAAGTGACAACATAGGAGACTCTCTATCATGAAGATCATGGTGCTACTTTGAAGCACAAGAGTGTGGTAAGGATAGTAGCATTGTCCCTTCTATTTTTTATCTCATTTTTTCTCTCTTTTTTATTCATCCTGAGTCTCATGCCAACTTGTGGGGGAATCATAATCTCCATCATCCTTTCCTCACTTGGGACAATGCTCTAATAATGATGATCATCACACTTTTATTTACTTACAACTCGAAAAATTACAACTCGATACTAGAACAAAATATGACTATGTGAATGCCTCCGGCGGTGTACTGGGATGTGCAATGACTCATGAGTAACATTTATGAAAGAATTATAAAGGTGGCTTTGCCACAAATACGATGTCAACTACATGATCATGCAAAGCAATATGACAAATGATGAAGCGTGTCATAACAAACGGAACGGTGGTAAGTTGCATGGCAATATATCTCGGAATGGCTATGGAAATGCCATAATATGTAGGTATGGTGGCTTTTTTGAGGAAGGTATATGGTGGTTTTATGGTACCGACGAAAGTTGCGCGGTACTAGAGAGGCTAGCAATGGTGGAAGGGTGAGAGTGCGTATAATCCATGGACTCAACATTAGTCATAAAGAACTCACATACTTATTGCAAAAATCTATTAGTTATCGAAACAAAGTACTACGCACATGCTCCTAGGGGGATAGATTGGTAGGAAAATACCATCGCTCGTCCCCGACCGCCACTCATAAGGAAGACAATCAATAAATAAATCATGCTCCGACTTCTTCACATAATGGTTCACCATACGTGCATGCTACGGGAATCACAAACTTTAGAACAAGTATTTCTCAAATTCACAACTACTCAACTAGCATGACTCTAATATCACCATCTTCATATCTCAAAACAATCATCAAGTATCAAACTTCTCATAGTATTCAATGCACTTTTTATGATAGTTTTTATTATACCCATATTGGATGCCTACCGTATTAGGACTAATTTTATAGCCAAAGCAAATTACCATGCTGTTCTAAAAGACTCTCAAAATTATATAAGTGAAGCATAAGAGATCAATAATTTCTATAAAATAAAGCCACCACCGTGCTCTTAAAGATATAAGTGAAGCACTAGAGCAAAATTATCTAGCTCAAAAGATATAAGTGAAGCACATAGAGTATTCTAATAAATTCCGATTCATGTGTGTCTCTCCAAAAGGTGTGTACAGAAAGGATGATTGTGGTAAACTAAAAATCAAATACTCAAATCATACAAGATGCTCCAAGCAAAACATATATCATGTGGTGAATAAAAATATAGCCTCAAGTAAACTTACCGATAGACGAAGACGAAAGAGGGGATGCCTTCCGGGGCATCCCCAAGCTTAGGATTTTTGTTGTCCTTGAATTTTACTTTGGGTTGCCTTGGGAATCCCCAAGATTAGGCTCTTTCCACTCCTTGTTCCAAATCCATCAAATCTTTACCCAAAACTTGAAAACTTCACAAAACAAAACTCAACAGAAAATCTCATGAGCTCCGTTAGTATAAGAAAGCAAACCAACACTTCAAGGTACTGTAATGAACTCATTCTTTATTTATAATGGTCTTAAACCTAATGTATTCCAACTTCTCTATGGTTCATACCCCCGATACTAGCCATAGATTCATCAAAATAAGCAAACAACACACGAAAAACAGAATCTGTCAAAAACAGAGCAGTCTGTAGTAATCTGTAGGTTTCGAATACTTCTGTAGCCCCAAAAATTCTGAAATAAATTGGTGGACGTGAGGAATTTGGCTATTAATCATCTTCAAAAAGAATCAACCTAATCGCACTCTCCTGTAAAAATGGCAGCAAATCTCGTGAGCGCTAAAGTTTCTGTTTTTTACAGCAAGATCGCAAAAACTTCCCCCAAGTCTTCCCAAATGTTCTACTTGGCACAAACACTAATTGAAAGCATAAAACCATATCTAAACAGAAGCTAGATTAATTATTTATTACTAAACAGGAACAAAAAAACAAAAAACAAAAATAAAATTGGGTTGCCTCCCAACAAGCGCTATCGTTTAACGCCCCTAGCTAGGCATAAACACAAGAATAGATCTAGGTATTGCCATGATAATGATAAGGCAAATCGCGAAAACTCATCTCATACTCCCTACGTTCGGCGGCAAGTTTTCTTTGTGGCAAGAAAAAATCAAAAGGGCTAAATTTAATGGGACAAAAGTCCCCAAGATCAAGCTCGAGAGGTATTGATTCCTCCTTTGGCCCCTCATATTGCACAACCAATTCATCATTATAAGCATTCTTTTGGCAAAAAGTCATGAGCTTTTGTTCAAGAGAAAAACCTAAACCATTGTTCTAGATAGCAAAATTATTGTTAAGTTCATAAATCCTGTCAACTAGAACGTCGGTAAGAACCTTTTTTCTAAGGTTTTCATTAAAAGCGACATGATCTAAAGATCGTAAGCGCATTATGTCTTCTTGATAAAAAAGGATTGCTTCTATGGGAGGACGGCCGGCATCTACCCTATAATGCACAAAAATTTCATTGGCTTCTTTTATTATAGATCTGAACTCATGAGCTAAAAAGATGGTAGCTGCTCGCTTAACAGAAGAATGCTCAATAATAGAAAATTCTAGAAAAATCCTTTGGATGCAAGGGTGCATATGAATAAATTGTCTTTCAAGTTCAACTATGAGCAAAGATATAGCATCCGCAAAGCTACTAGTTCTATGAAGAATAGACCCTCCCATAGTGGGTAAAACACCGGCACAAGTAAAGAAATCTTGAATAACTCCTTTTCCAATAATATTACCACTACCGATCTGAAACTTTTTAGTGTGCAAAACAGTTGGTTCTTCATGAGGATAATAAAAAGCATCAATGCTTTCCATGTTATTACCACTATCCTTATCAACAATAACCTCCCCAGTTTCAGACATGATGCTAGCAGATTGCACAAAGAACGGGCACACAAAAAGCAAGAAGAAGAGCGAACGAAAAGGAGGGCAAATAAAATGGCAAGGGTGAAGTGGGGGAGAGGAAAACGAGAGGCAAATGGCAAATAATGTAATGCGAGGGATAAGAGTTTGTGATGGGTACTTGGTATGTCTTGACTTGTGCGTAGATCTCCCCGGCAACGGCGCCATAAATGGCTAGTTGCTGGGAGATCAAATCTTGACTTGACTTGGTGTAAGCCTCCCTAGCAACGGCGCCAGAAATCCTTCTTGCTACCTCTTGAGCTTGCGTTGGTTTTCCCTTCAAGAGGAAAGGGTGATGCAGCACAGTAGCGTAAGTATTTCCCTCAGTTTTGAGAACCAAGGAATCAATCCAGTAGGAGACTACACGCAAGTCCCTCGTACCTGCACAAACAAACAAGAACCTCACAACCAACGCAATAAAGGGGTTGTCAATCCCTTCACGGTCACTTACGAAAGTGAGATCTGATAGAGATAATAAGATAAATATTTTTGGTATTTTTGTGGTGTACATTGGAAAATAAAAATTGCAAAATGAACGGTGACAGAAATTGCTTGTTGACGGGAGAATAATATAATGGAGAATAGACCCGGGGGCCATAGGTTTCACTGGTGGCTTCTCTCAAGATAGCAAATTCTATAATGGGTGAACAAATTACTGTCGAGCAATTTATAGGAAAGCGCATAGTTATGAGAATATCTAGGCATGATCATGTATATAGGCATCACGTCCGCGACAAGTAGACCGAAACGATTCTGCATCTACTACTATTACTCCACACATCGACCGCTATCCAGCATGCATCTAGAGTATTAAGTTCATAAGAACAGAGTAACGCATTAGGCAAGATGACATGATGTAGAGGGATAAACTCAAGCAATATTATATAAACCCCATCTTTTTATCCTCGATGGAAACAATACAATACGTGCCTTGCTGCCCCTGCTGTCACTGGGAAAGGACACCTCAAGATTGAACCCAAAGCTAAGCACTTCTACCATTAAAAGAAAGATCAATCTAGTAGGCCAAACCAAATTGATAATTCGAAGAGACTTGCAAAGATATTAAATCATGCATAAACGATTTTAGAGAAGAATCAAATAGTGTTCATAGATAATCTTGATCATAAACCCACAATTCATCGGATCTCGACAAACACACCGCAAAAAGAATTACATCGAATAGATCTCCAAGAGAATCGAGGAGAACATTGTATTGAGATCCAAAGAGAGAGAAGAAGCCATCTAGCTAATAGCTATGGACCTGAAGGTATGTGGTAAACTACTCACACATCATCGGAGAGGCTATGGTGTTGATGTAGAAGCCCTCCGTGATCGATTCCCCCTCTGGCGGAGCACCGGAAAAGGCCCCAAGATGGGATCTCATGGGTACAGAAGGTTGCGGTAGTGGAAATAGGGTTACGTCGTGCTCCTCGATGTTTTCGGGGTATATGGGTATATATAGGAGGAAGAAGTACGTCGGTGGAGCTGCGAGGGGCCCACGAGGGTGGGGCTGCGCCTACCCCCCTAGGCGCGCCCCCTGCCTCGTGGCCTCCTTGCTTCTTTCTTGACGGCTGCTCCAAGTCTCCTGGATCATGTTTGTTCCAAAAATAACTCTCCCGAAGGTTTCATTCCGTTTGGATTCTGTTTGATATTCCTTTTCTGCGGAACACTGAAATAGGCAAAAAACAGCAATTTGCACTGGGCCTTTAGTTAGTAGGTTAGTCCCAAAAATAATATAAAAAGGTATATTAAAGCCTATTAAACATCCAAAACAGATAATATAATAGCATGGAACAACAAAATTATAGATACATTGGGGACGTATCAGACGTATGTACCTTGGAAGTTGTCGCGGAAGGCGTCTTCCAAGTCCTCCCAGCGGCCAATGGAGTTTTCTGGCAGGCTATTTAACCAGTGTCGAGCTGGTCCCTTGAGTTTTAGCAGGAGGTATTTGATGGCATGAAGATCATCGCCGTGGGCCATATGAATATGGAGAAGAAAGTCCTCAATCCATACCGCAGGATCTGTTGTTCCATCGTATGATTCGATATTCACGGGTTTAAACCCTTCTGGGAATTCGTGCTCCATTACTTCATCAGTGAAGTACAGGGGGTGTGCGGTGCCTCTATATTGGGCCAAGTCGCAACGTAGCTCGGATGGAGTCCATCTGCGGTTTTCGGCCAGGACGTGGTTATGCTTGTCACGTCCAGCTAGATAGCCATCGTCGCGCGTCGGGGCACACCCCCGTGATCCGTAGATCGATCTAGTTTGACCTGCTCTATTTTCCAGGTGCTGCCACAGGTCATATGTATATCCCCGAGCTGTTGTGTCCCTACCTTTACGGCGAGGTAGTATAGGCTGGTGTTCGGCTTGAGTTGTCATTTTGTCCCGGCCACGTGGTGGTCGGTCAGGCACGTTACACGCTGATGGTACGGGCCCAAGTGCCTCGTCGTCGAATTGAGGTAGCAGATTTGCACTTCGGGTAACTTTTGGTTGGGCGCTCGGGGTCGTATTCCTCGGCTGCCAAGACATTAGTCCACCTGTCGTTGAGTAGGTCTTGATCAGCTTGAAGCTGCTGCTGCTTTTTCAGGCTCCTTGCAGTGGCAATTAGCCGGTGCTTAAAGCGCTCCTGCTCGAGGGGTTCCTCGGGCACGATAAAATCTTCGTCGCCGAGTATCACCTCATCCTCAGAGAGTGGAAGATAATTACTTTCCTCCGAGTCTTCGTTTATGGCCTGTTCATCAGGGCCAACTTGCCCATCTTCCCGATCGTCCTGTTCGGAGGTTGGCTCGACGGGATCTTCTTGGTCTTCGGTGTTGTCCGGAGTATTGTTGTCTCTCGTGCCGGTATCGTTGTCTTTTCCACCGCGTGATTTAGAGCAGTGCCGCTGACATTGGCGCTTGGCTGTATCTCAGGAGGTTTATCCTCGGTTGGATCTTTATCGTTATCGTTGTTACCCTCCTTGGGTGTATCCACCATGTACACATCATACGAAGAGGTGGCCGTCCAGCGTCCAATAAACGGCAGGTTTTGGGCCTGCTCTTCTCTGGCATCGTCATCTATACCGTCGATGTCTTCGGAGCCGTAATTGAGCATGTCAGTTAAGTCCTCGATAGTGGCTATGAAGTGGGTGGTGGGTGGGACGTAAAATTCCCCGCTCTCAGCCCCTAGTCCGGGTTGGGCGTAGTTCGAACATTGCTCCTCTGTAATGACGAGGGATCGCATCAAGTCCAAAGCCTCGGTTAAAGGCGAGGTTTGGCCAGGGAGAAGAGAGTCCGTGGAGTACGACGGGAAGGAGACTCCTTGGCCGAGCTCACATGATGCTGACTCCGAGGGTTCGGAGCCAGTGTCCAGAGAAGAGTCTGGCATCAAGATGGTTGCCAGCAACAGTACTTCCTTCGGCTTTCCCGTACTGGACTTAGTGGCCGTAGATAGTCTGGCGGGCTCAAGAATCACGTCTTCGGACCTAGCGATGTGCTCCGGATCTAAGGCCACAGCGGAGATTGGGGTCGTGAACCCTTGGAAGATCAAGTCTCCTCGGATATCAGCGACATAGTCTAGGTTTCCAAAACTAATCTGGTGACCTGGGGCGTTGCTGTCGATCTGCTCTAGATGGCCAAGCAAGTTGGCCCGCAGTGCAAAGCCGTCGAATACGAAGATCTGGCCGGGGAGAAAAACATCCCCCAGGGCGGCATGGTTGTAGATGACTAATGGAGCCATCGAACCTTCTGATGACGACACAGCGGAACTCTCAATGAAAGCACCAATGTCGGTGTCAAAACCGGCGGATCTCGGGTAGGGGGGGGGACCGAATTGTGCGTCTAAGGTCGATGGTAACAGGAGGCGGGGGACACGATGTTTACCTAGGTTCGGGCCCTCTTAATGGAGGTAATACCCTACTTCCTGCTTGATTGATCTTGATGAATATGAGGATTACAAGAGTTGATCTACCATGAGATCATAATGGCTAAACCCTAGATGTCTAGCCTGTATGATTGTGATTTTCTCTACGGACTAAACCCTCCGGTTTATATAGACACCGGAGGGGTCTAGGGTTGTACAGAGTCGGTTTACAGAGGAAGGAATCTTCATATCCGCACGCCAAGCTTGCCTTCCACGCAAAGGAGAGTCCCATCCGGACACGGGTGGAAGTCTTCTATCTTGTATCTTCACGGCCCATCAGTCCAGCCCACATCACATAGCCTGGACGCTCGAGGACCCCTTAATCCAGGACTCCCTCACTCGGGTCACCGGACATCGGCACCGCGGGGCGTTGGCGAATTAGCTGACAAAAGAGAGGCTTCGGTGCACCCCTACCTGGCGCACCAAATGTCGGATTACAGGTTCCGACAAAATCCTTGAGGTTCAAACTGGGGTGCGCACGAAGATCTCTCTCCCCTAGCTCACACTCTCACCACGATCTCAAAGCCTAGCTCGCCGAACCCGAGGAACAAGAGACACAAGAGTTTATACTGGTTCGGGCCACCGATGTGGTGTAATACCCTACTCCAGTGTGGTGTGGTGGATTTCCTTGTAGGCTAGGGATGAACAAGTATAAGGGAAGAACAGCCTCCTGAGGAGAGGTGTTCTTGAGCTCGGTGAGATTTTGTGTTGAGGGTGGTCTGAATGATCCGTCCCCTCCTATGGTGGTGGCTAGTCCTATTTATAGAGTCCCGGGTCCTCTTCCCCAAATATTAGGCGAGAAGGGATCCCACAACGGCCAATTTGAAGGGGGGCAACTAGTACAAGTTATCCTGACAAAAGGTGGTCTTCGCCTGCCAAAGGCTCTGGTGGTGACGCCGTCGTGGGCTCCGTGGTGACCTCTGTTCTATCGTCCTGCTAGTCTTGGTCTCGTTGCACCAATATGGAAACCTTTGCCTACTGCCTCGGGACTCCTTGCATGTGCTTGCCCCTTTAGAACCAAAGAGGCAACGAGTACTCTGCACCCGCTGGCGCCCACCTGGCCTTGGTCGTCACGGCTCACGTCACGAGTACCTCGCGAGGTGCCCCTTGCCTTGATATCTCCGCTCCTCGGGAGCGAGCCTAGGGAGGCTGCCCCTGAGGAGGTCTTGCACCATCCACCTCGCGAGGCTTGGCCCCTCGCGAGGGTCTTGAGTGGTTGTTGATGAGGATGGGCCGTACCAGGCCGCTGGAGGAGCCACGCCCTAGGCCGCAGGTAGGCAAGTCTGGGTACCCCCGTTCCCAGGATGCCGACACCAGCTAACGGAGATGCTGGTCCTTGCGCCCTATCAGGCGCCGGATAAGAAGACCAAGAAGAAGAAGGGCGAGGAGGCCAAGGGCGGACCCCGCCACAAAGGTCCTTCGGACACAGTGTCCGGAGAGACCGAAGCCCTCTCTTCCCACGAGGGAGACGAGGAAGAAGAGGAGGAGGAGTCGGAAAGAGACTCCCCCCTTAAGGGGAGAAAGAAGAAGAGAGTGGCCTCCGAAGACCCGGTGGAGGAGGGTCCCAAGAGAGGGAAGCTGACCCTCCAGGACATTTCGGACTCAGATTTCGAACTTGTCCCCAAATAACCTCCGAGGGTAAAGCCCCGGGACGAATCATAAGTACTCAGAAACTTACTGCTTATCTTTGGTATTCCTGCTTCCATTATATAAGTTATTTTGTTATTTTCCTTTCAGCCCTCCCCATGAGCTCCCTCAAACTCCATTATCGGGGGCAAATTCTCTGCCGCCTGAAATGGCAGAGAGCGACACACCATCGCGAGCCCCCTCGCCTATCAACATGGAGGACACTGAAGTGTCGTCTCGAAAGACCTCTCCTAGCCGAGAGGGGGCGAACGAAACCGTCGAGAGAGCACTCGAGGTTAATACCTCGGCTGCCGAAGACCAAGGGGAGGCGACCCCTATGACAACCGAGGGTGGGGACCCCCAACAATCCGGGCCCCAACCGAACACCATTCAGGAGACCAACAAGGCTCCGGGATCGGATAAGCAGCCCCCTTCAAAAGAGGGGGGAGGAGCACCAACTCCATTGGCGGCCTCCATTAATCCGGAGGCGCCCAACGCTCTGGAGGAAGCACTGCAAAGTGCTTCCGTCGTGGAGGAGCACCGCACCCTGATGGGTGCGGTTATGGAGAAGGTTCAGTCTGCTAAAAACGGACTGAATGAAGCCTTCTGTAACCTACTGGCAGGCTTTGAGGTATGCGAGATAATGTTCTAAAAACATTTCATATAAAAGAGTAATCCTGTATACAGATAGTAGCCCCTAAGGCTCTGTCCGGTTTAAAAGAAACCAGATAGAGGACCCACATAGCATTCGTGAGAGTAACATATTGTGTTGTTATTGTAACATGCCTCCATGTTGGCCGCAACTGCCCATGCCACAGAAGTTTCCGAACTCAATCGGAAGCTTCAGGTGGTAGATGAGGAACTCGACCGCATTAATAAGCGGTTCGACGAGACATGAGGTATGTGTACGATGTTAAAATTTTATTTTTATATCAGAAGGGATATGTATATTGAGAGGTTAACTCATAGAATGTTTTTGTTTATGAGTATAGTTGGCGCAGCCAAGGTCGAGACCCTCAAAGGCGCCCTCGGCCAGGCCAAGAAATTAGCCGAGGCAAACAAGGCAGTTTCTGACAAAGCGGCTGCAGAACTGAAGGCCAAGCAAGCTGCCCGCCGCCAACACGAAGCTCGGGTGGCCGAAGTCGAGCAGGAGTTGAAGGATGCCATCAGCAAATGCAAGACCTTGGAACAGAAGACTTCGGACCAATTTTCCGAGATTGCCAAAGCTCTACGTGATGCCAAAGAGGCGCGGATCGAGTCCCAGAGTGCTCGTGAAGAGATCCTTCACGTGAGGCAGATAGCGGCTGGTAAGGTCTTTCTTTTGTAGAGTATCTTTGGAGGTTAGAGGTATGCTTTGCTCACCCGACTGTGGAGTTCTCCAGGCATGTTTGCAGATCTTCTGAAGAGTGCCGCTGATGCTACATAGTTCTTCGGAGCCCAGGAGGGGAACTCGACCAAGAAGTTGTTCTGGTCGCAATTTCTCGCACCGGGACACCCGACGCCTCTAAACGACCAGCTGAAGCAGCTGACAGGGCTGCATAGGGTGGCAGGCTTGGCCATGAAGGACCTAATAGTCCAACTCTGACCGGTCGAGCCAATTCCTAGCAGCTACTTCGGTTTGTTGAAGCGGATTGTCGATGTGCGGCCGCGGATTGATGCTGTGAAGCGCTCGACCTGCATAGAGGGTGCCCGGATGGCCTTCGCCCGTGTCAAAATGCAATGGGCGAAGATCAAGGCCACCAAAATGGCAACCGCGGGTCTGCTCGAAAGCAAAGATCATCGGAAGCCAGAGAGGTACTTCGATGACGTCCTAGAAGGAGCCCGAGTGATAGAGGGCCAATGTTCTAAGGACGTAATATTTGATTGAATGTGTTCGGGTTGTACAAACTTTCTTATGAACCCATGCTGTAATATATTTGTGCCTTTTGTTTCAAGCGGTTTTTCCTCCTGTGTGGCCGTTTATTTGTTCTATTTCTGAAAGTTGCCAGTCGTCGGCTTCAGCCCCCATGTAGATACTATAGGGGTGTTTGACATAACGTGTGACCACACTTTATCCAACATCTTGGTCCATAAAGGAGGTGTCCGCGACGTGAACCAGGTAATCGGACTATTTGGCTTTATTACTTTCACTTAGCCATAGGAGTTTGACTGTGGAGCTAAGTACTAGCCCCTTGTGCGTGTGCGGCTATCCGGACTACGGTGCCTTGTCCACGCGGCTGGACGAAGACCAGCCCCTCGTATAACACGGGGTGAATCGCTAACGATTTGTAGTATAATACTAAGTCACCGAATCACCGACCAGCTCTCCCCTATCATGACAGTCAGTTTTTCGCTTTCTCTACTGAGGTACGTGACCGGACAAATCCAGAAATACAATCGCAGTAGTTATCCCTTTACTACCTTAGTCGAACGAGCGGAACATAAGGTGGTAAGCACAAGAGCCGGGAAACCCAACTATAGACCAAGGACATGATTCGGAGCCGGTGCATATAATGCAATATCCGGGACACCGAAGAGTACCCTATAGGTGTTCAGACTTTGAAATGTGCAGGGATGAATACAGCCCCTGGTGTTAAGGCCGGATTAAAGCATGTGTGGTAGTCTGACGAAGGGAGGGAATAGAAATGATAATATAAAATAAAGTGATTGCCAAACAAAAGTGGTGATCGACTGCTTCCTTTATACCCTGATTAATACGCCGAGCCGTGTTATTACAGATAATGCCATGAATATCGAGGCCATTTTACATGCCAAAAGCTTACACAAGGGAAAGGTTTACACAGGGTCTAAAAGTAGTGGTTTGAAGATCCCAATGGTGCCCTGCCGCACGTCTGCGTCGTTTCTCCTTGGTAGGAAATCCTTTGAGAGGAGGAGTCGAGGGTCGTCTACAAGAAAGAGGGACCTTGAAAAGAGCCCCCGTACAACCGTAGATCAGGTAGGTTTTTTCAACGAACCTACAGAGAAAGAAAAAAAAGTTGAGGTCCGAATAGGGTCAAGTCGTACTATGGACCTTTCCCACAGTGTGCCTCCGGTGCTGCCCAAGGTATTTTAAGTGCGTAGTTATGTATGCGTGATGGCCCACAAGTATAGGGGATCTATCGTAGTCCTTTCAATAAGTAAGAGTGTCGAACCCAACGAGGAGCAGAAGGAAATGATAAGCGGTTTTCAGCAAGGTATTCTCTGCAAGCACTGAAATAATAGGTAACAGATAGTTTTGTGATAAGATAATTGGTAACGAGCAACAAGTAACAAAAGTAAATAAAGTGCAGCAAAGTGGCCCAATCCTTTTTGTAGCAAAGGACAAGCCTGGACAAACTCTTATATGATGTAAAGCGCTCCCGAGGACACATGGGAATATTGTCAAGCTAGGTTTCATCATGATCATATGATTCGCGTTCGGTACTTTGATAATTTGGTATGTGGGTGGACCGGTGCTTGGGTGCTGCCCTTACTTGGACAAGCATCCCACTTATGATTAACCTCTATTTCAAGCATCCGCAACTACAACAAAAGTATTAAGGTACACCTAACCATAGCATGAAACATATGGATCCAAATCAGCCCCTTACGAAGCAACGCATAAACTAGGGTTTAAGCTTCTGTCACTCTAGCAACCCATCATCTACTTATTACTTCCCAATGCCTTCCTCTAGGCCCAAAATAATGGTGAAGTGTTATGTAGTCTACGTTCACATAACAACACTAGAGGAGAGACAACATACATCTCATCAAAATATTGAACGAATACCAAATACACGTGACTACTGATAGCAAGACTTCTCCCATGTCCTCAGGAACAAACGTAACTACTCACAAAGCATATTCATGTTCATAATCAAAGGGGTATTAATGTGCATATAGGATCTGAACATATGATCTTCCACCAAATAAACCAACTAGCATCAACTACAAGGAGTAATTAACACTACTAGCAACCCACAGGTACCAATCCCAGACTTAGAGACAAGAATTGGATACAAGAGATGAACTAGGGTTTGAGAGGAGATGATGCTGGTGAAGATGTTGATGGAGATTTCCCTCTCCCGATGAGAGGAGCGTTGGTGATGACGATGGCGATGATTTCCCCCTCCCGGAGGGAAGTTTCCCCGGTAGAACAGCTCCGCCGGAGCCCTAGATTGGTTCCGCCAAGGTTCCGCCTCGTGGCGGCGGAGTCTCGTCTGGGAAGATGGCTTATGATTTTTTTTCCTCATAGAAAGACTCCATATAGCAGAAGATGGCCACTGGAGGGCCACCAGGGGGCCCACGAGGTAGGGGGCGCACCGAGGGGGTACGGCGCGCCCCCACCCTCGTGGGCAAGGTGTGGCCCCCCTGGTGAACTTCTTGCGTTTAGTATTTTTTTTTATATATTCTAAAAATGACTATCGTGAAGTTTTAGAACTTTTGGAACTGTGCATAATAGGTCTCTAATATTTGTTCCTTTTCCAACCCAGAATCCCAGCTGCTGGCATTCTCCCTCTTTATGTAAACCTTGTAAAATAAGAGAGAATAGGCATAAGTATTGTGACATAATGTGTAATAACAGCCCATAATGCAATAAATATCGATATAAAAGCATGATGCAAAATGGACGTATCAACTCCCCCAAGCTTAGACCTCACTTGTCCTCAAGCGAAAGCCGAAATCGAAAAATATGTCCACATGTTTAGAGATAGAGGTGTCGATAAAAATAAAATACGGACATGAGGGCATCATGATCATTCTTAGAACAGCAACTTATATAATTCTTGTCATATGATATCTTATGCTAGAGTAACAATGAAATCACAATTTCAAGTATGAATCATAAACTTCATTGAAAACTAACAAACTATAATCTCAGTCATTGGAGCAATTGCAATTTATCATAACATAGGAAAGATTCAATATAAGAGCTTTTCAGCAAGTCCACATACTCAACTATCATATAGTCTTTCACAATTGCTAACACTCACACAATACTTATGGGTATGGAGTTTTAATCGGACACAGAGAAAGATAGGGTCTTATAGTTTTGCCTCCCAACGTTTTACCTCAAGGGTAATGTCAACAATAATAGTTCATGAAAACTCACATCCAATTAGCCATATACACCAGGATCTTTCCAACATGTTGTGCTTGCCAAAAGATAAAATGTAAAAAGGAAGGGTGAAGATCACCATGACTCTTATGCAAGGTAGGAGATAAAAGTAAAAGATAGGCCCTTCGCAGAGGGAAGCAGAGGTTGTCATGCACTTTTATGGTTGGATGCACAAAATCTTAATGCAAAAGAACGTCACTTTATATTGCGACTTGTGATATGGACCTTTATTATGTAGTCCGTCGCTTTTATTTCTTCCATATCACAGGATCGTATAAAGCTTATTTTCTCCCACACTAATAAGTCACACACATTTGGAGAGCAATTTTTATTGCTTGCACCAATGACAACTTACTTGAAGGATTTTATTCAATCCATAGGTAGGTATGATGGACTCTCATGGCAAAACTGGTTTAAGGGTGTTTGGAAGCACAACTAGTATCTCTAGTTGGTGCAAAGAATTTGGCTAGCATGAGGGGGAAAGGCAAGCTCAATCATATTGGATTATCCATGACAATAAATTTATCTCAAATGTAAGAAAACATAACCCATTATGTTGTCTTCCTTGTCCAACGTCAACTCTTTAGCATGTCATATTTTTATGAGTGCTCACAATCATAAAAGATGTCCAAGATAGTATATTTATATGTGAAGACCTCTCTTTCTTTATTACTTCCTATTAATTGCAACGATGACCAAAACTATGTTTGTCAACTCTCAACAACATTTATTCATCATACTTTTTATATGTGAGTTCATTACTCTCCATAAGATCCATATGATCTCTTTGTTTCTTTTTATTCTTTCTCTTTTCTTTTATTCACTCAATATCATGGTAAAACAATCAAGCCCTTGACTCAACACTAATCTTTATTATATATAGCTCACGGACTCGATTACATAGAAGGATCGTAAAGCAAAACTCACAACTAGATCATACTAAAACTTTATTCTACTGAATCAAGATATTATCAAAAGGATCAAACTAAGAAAAATGGTAAAGATAAAAGTGATGGTGATACGATACCGGGGCACTCCCCCAAGCTTGGCAGTTGCCAAGGGGAGTGCCCATACCAGATACTCAGTTCTTCTTTGTTGGTGAAGAAGGTGATGGTTTTGTTAATGGCGTAGGCTTCTTCCTTAATTTGCGCTTGAGGACAGAATTTTGGTCCCTTAGGTCCTCGATCTCCTGCTCCAGGCTCAGTATATTTTTGCATAATTCCTACTTGTTTTCCTGCAAGAGGTGAAAAGGGATAAACTCGATCTTAGGTTTCTTTACTCTATCCGGGAGGCTTGACTTTTTGAACTCCACGTGCATGTCCCCGGGTTGAGGCAATGGGACTTCATCTTCTTTTGAGCTCGTCTCCTCCCTTCCTTTGGGTTCATAGTCCTCTTCTTCTACTGTAGTCCAACCACAATGCTCCACATCCCCATAGACCTTAGGATCTACAAGGTAGTCAGCCACATAGCTTTCTCCTTCTGAATCCTGGGATGACATGTTGCTCTAATCTGCAGCAGGACAGCCCGAAACAAAGACAGGAGATATTTGCGTGATACAGGAGTCAAAACCTCCGGGGGATTATATAATGATTTTTTACCAACCAAAATATGTAACGTGTAAGAAAACGGAGTCCGGAGAGCACACGAGGTGCCCACGAGGTAGGGGGCGCGCCCTCCACCCTCGTGGAGGCCTCATGTCCTTCCCGGACTGCTTCTTATTTTTCTATTTTTCTAAATATTCCAAAATGGAGAAATATTGGCATAAAAGATGTTTTGGAGTCGGTTTACTTACCGTACCACATACCTATTCCTTTTCGGAGTTTGAAACGTTCCGGAAAGTGTCCCTTATGTATTCCTCTGGGGTTACGGTTTCAATAACATTGGTTTCAACATTTATAGGATTACTTGAGATATAATGTTTAATTCTTTGACCGTTCACCACCTTCGGATTTGTGCCTTCGAAGTTGTTGATTTTTATGGCACCGGAACTATAGACCTCCTCGATAACGTAAGGACCTTCCCATTTAGAGAGAAGTTTTCCTGCAAAAAATCTTAAACGAGAGTTGTATAGCAGTACATAGTCACCTACATTAAACTCATGATTTTGTATCCTTTTGTCATGCCATCTTTTAAATTTTTCTTTAAATAATTTCGCATTCTCATAGGCGTGGGTTCTCCATTCATCAAGTGAGCTAATGTCAAATAACCTCTTCTCACCGGCAAGTTTGAAATCAAAATTGAGCTCTTTAATAGCCCAATAAGCCTTATGTTCTAGTTCGAGAGGTAAGTGACATGCTTTTCCATAAACCATTTTATACATAGACATACCCATAGGATTTTTGTATGCAGTTCTATAGGCCCATAATGCATCATCAAGTTTCTTGGACCAATTCTTTCTAGATCTGTTAACAGTCTTTTGCAAAATTAATATGAGCTCTCTATTACTCAATTCTACTTGACCACTAGACTGTGGGTGATAAGAAGATGCAATTCTATGATTAACATCATATTTAGCAAGCATTTTACGGAAAGCACCATGAATAAAATGTGAACCACCATCAGTCATTAAATATCTAGGGACTCCAAACCTCGGAAAAATAACTTCTTTAAGCATCTTAATAGAGGTGTTATGATCAGCACTACTAGTTGGAATAGCTTCTACCCACTTAGTAACGTAATCAACAGCAACTAAAATATGTGTATATCCATTGGAGGCAGGAAAAGGCCCCATATAATCAAAGCCCCAAACATCAAATGGTTCAATAACAAGTGAATAATTCATAGGCATTTCTTGATGTCTACTAATATTACCAATTCTTTGACATTCATCACAAGACAAGACAAACTTACGGGCATCCTTGAAGAGAGTAGGCCAATAAAAAATGGATTGAAATACCTTGTGTGCAGTTCTATCTCCATCATGGTATCCTCCATAAGCCTCGGAGTGACACTTGTGTAGGATCTGTTCCTGTTCATGCTCAGGTACACAATGTCTAATAACACCATCTACTCCTTCTTTATAAAGATGTGGGTCATCCCAAAAGTAATGCCTCAAGTCATAGAAGAACTTTTTCTTTTGCTGGTATGTGAAACTAGGTGGTATAAATTTAGCAACAATGTAATTAGCATAATCAGCATACCATGGAGCAGTGTGAGAAGCATTTATGACATTTAATTGTTCATCAGGAAAGCTATCATCAATAGGTAGTGGTTCATCAAGAACATTGTCTAACCTAGACAAGTTGTCTGCAACGGGGTTCTCAGCTCCCTTTCTATCAATAATATGCAAATCAAATTCTTGTAGCAAGAGAACCCACCTAATAAGTCTAGGTTTAGCATCTTTCTTTTCCATAAGATATTTAATAGCAGCATGATCCGTGTGAATAGTTACTTTAGAATCAACAGTATAAGGTCTGAACTTATCACAGGCAAATACAACTGCTAAGAATTCTTTTTCAGTAGTAGCATAATTTCTCTAAGCATTGTCTAGAGTTTTACTAGCATATTGAATAACATTTAATTTCTTATCAACTCTTTGCCCTAGAACAGCACCCACAGCATAATCACTAGCATCACACATAATTTCAAAAGGTAAATTCCAATCAGGTGGCTGAACAATAGGTGCAGAGATCAATGCTTTCTTAAGTATTTCAAATGCTTCTACACAATCATTATCAAAAACAAATGGTATATCTTTTTGTAATAAATTAGTCAGAGGCCGAGAAATTTTTGAGAAGTCCTTAATGAACCTCCTATAAAAACCGACATGACCAAGGAAACTTCGTATACCTTTGATGTCCTTGGGACATGGCATCTTTTCAATAGCATCAACCTTGGCTTTATCAACTTCAATACCTCTTTCAGAAACTTTATGCCCCAAGACAATACCTTCATTAACCATAAAGTGGCACTTTTCCCAGTTCAAGACAAGATTAGTTTCTTCACATCTCTGCAAAACTTGATCAAGGTTGCTTAAGCAATCATCAAAAGAGGATCCATAGACGGAAAAATCGTCCATGAAAACCTCATAAATCTTTTCACAAAAGTCAGAGAATATAGCCATCATGCATCTTTGGAAGGTAGCCGGTGCATTACATAAACCAAAAGGCATATGTCTATAAGCAAAAGTACCGAACGGGCAAGTAAAAGTAGTCTTTGATTGATCATTGGCTGACACAGGTATTTGAGAGAAACCAGAATAACCATCTAGAAAGAAAAAACGTGTATGTTTGGATAATCTTTCTAGCATTTGATCGATAAAAGGTAAGGGGTAATGATCTTTTTTAGTAGCTTTATTTAATTTGCGGAAATCAATTACCATCCTATAACCTATAATAATTCTGTGTGGAATCAATTCATCTTAATCATTAGGAACGACAGTAATACCTCCCTTCTTAGGGACGCAATGGACAGGACTTACCCACTGACTATCAGCAAGGGATAAATTATACCTGCCTCAAGAAGCTTTGGTATTTCCTTTCTTAGCACTTCCTTCATCTTAGGATTCAGCCGTCGTTGATGATCACGAACTGGTTTGGCATCTTCCTCCAAATTTATTTTGTGTTGACACAGAGTGGGACTATGCCCTTAAGATCATCGAGAGTATATCCCATAGCAGTAGGTGCTTCTTCGGAGTTTTCAATAATCTTTCTTCTTCATGCTCTGAAAGGTTAGCACTAATAATAACAGGATATATATTTTTCTCATCAAGATAAGCATATTTAAGAGTATCAGGTAAAGGTTTAAGCTCAAACACTGGATCACCCTTGGGTGGAGTAGGATCCCCTAGGATTTCAACAGGCAAATTGTGTTTCGGGATGGGTGCTTGTTTAAAGGATACTTCATTTATTTCCCTTCTTTCGTTCATAAACATATCATTTTCATGGTCTAGCAAATATTGTTCTAAAGGATCACTAGGAGGCACGACAATAGAAGCAAGACCAATAATTTCATCTTTACTAGGCAATTCCTCTTCATGGTGTTGTCTACGAAATTTAGAGAAATTAAATTCATGAGACATATCACCTAAACCAATAGTAACAACATCCTTTTTGCACTCTATCTTAGCATTAACTGTGTTCAAGAAGGGTCTACCAAAAATAATGGGACAAAAGCTATCTTGTGGGGAACCAAGAACAAGAAAATCAGCAGGATATTTAGTTTTCCCACACAAGACTTCAACATCTCTAACAATTCCAATTGGTGAAATAGTATCTCTATTGGCAAGTTTAATTGTGACATCAATATCTTCTATCTCAGCAGGTGCAATATCATGCATAATTTCTTTGTATAAGTCATGAGGTATAGCACTAGCACTAGCACCCATATCACATAAGCCATGATAACAATGATCTCCTATTTTAATAGAAATAACAGGCATGCCTACCACAGGTCTAGGTTTATCTTTAGCACAAGGTTTAGCAACTCTAGCAGTCTCATCACAGAAATGAATAACATGCCCATCAATATTATCAGACAAGAGATCTTTAACAATAGCAATATTAGGTTCAACTTTAATTTGCTCAGGAGGTGTATAAGTTCTAATATTGCTTTTACGAACCACAGTTTAAGCTTTAGCATGATCTTTTATCCTAACAGGAAAAGGTGGTTTCTCAACATAAGCAGTAGGAACTATAGGATCATTATAAGTGATAGTCTTTTATTCAACTTTAATAGGTGCAGCTACTTTTACTTCTATGTGAGGATGATATTTAAACCACTTCTCCCTAGGGAGATCAACATGAGTAGCAAAGGATTCACAGAAAGAAGCTACTATCTCAGAGTCAAGTCCATATTTAGTGCTAAATTTAGGGAAAACATCGGTATCCATAAAAGATTTAACACAATCAAATTTAGGTGTCATACCTGACTCCTTACCTTCGTCGAGGTCCCAATCTTCAGAGTTGCGTTTAATTCTTTCCAATAAATCCCATTTGATTCAATAGTCTTCGTCATAAAAGAGCCAGCACAAGAAGTATCGAGCATGGTGCAATTGTTATCAGAAAGCCGAGCATATAAATTTTGAATAATCATTTATCTTGAGAGCTCATGATTGGGGCATGAATATAACATTTATTTAAGCCTCCCCAAAGCTTGAGCGATGCTTTCTCCTTCGCGAGGCCAAAAATTATATATATAATTGCGATCACGATGAACAAGATGCCTAGGATAAAACTTCTGATGAAATTCCAATTTCAATCGTTTGTAGTTCCATGACCCCGTATCATCACATAGCCTATACCATGTCAATGCATCTTCCTTCGAAGATAAAGGGAAGACCTTATTTTTAATAACATCTCCGGGTACACCTGCAAGCTTAAATAATCCACAAACTTCATCCACATATATTAGGTGCTCATCAGGATGAATTGTTCCGTCTCCTGCAAAAGGATTAGCTAGCAGTTTTTCTATCATACCCGAAGGAATTTCAAAGTAGACATTTTCATTTTCAGTAGGTTCAGTAGGTTGAGGAACAACTCTTTGCTCTACTGGTCGGGGTGAAGATACCCCGAACAAGCCCCTCAGAGGATTACTTTCCATAGTGACAAGAGACAGTAAATTTCAACACACTATATAAATTTTTCCTTACCAAATTCCACCTACCAAAGGCGCTTTACTCCCTGGCAACGGCGCCAGAAAAGAGTCTTGATGACCCACAAGTATAGGGGATCTATCGTAGTCCTTTAGATAAGTAAGAGTGTCGAACCCAACGAGGAGTGGAAGGAAATGATAAGCGGTTTTCAACAAGGTATTCTCTGCAAGCACTGAAATAATAGGTAACAGATTGTTTTGTGATAAGATAATTGGTAACGAACAACAAGTAACAAAAGTAAATAAAGTGCAGCAAAGTGGCCCAATCCTTTTTGTAGCAAAGGACAAGCCTGGACAAACTCTTATATGATGTAAAGCGCTCCCGAGGACACATGGGAATATCGTCAAGCTAGGTTTCATCACGATCATATGATTCGCGTTTGGTACTTTGATAATTTGGTATGTGGGTGGACCAGTGCTTGGGTGCTGCCCTTACTTGGACAAGCATCCCACTTATGATTAACCTCTATTTCAAGCATCCGCAACTACAACAGAAGTATTAAGGTAAACCTAACCATAGCATGAAACATATGGATCCAAATCAGCCCCTTACGAAGCAACGCATAAACTAGGGTTTAAGCTTCAGTCACTCTAGCAACCCATCATCTACTTATTACTTCCCAATGCCTTCCTCTAGGCCCAAAATAATGGTGAAGTGTTATGTAGTCGACATTCACATAACACCACTAGAAGAGAGACAACATACATCTCATCAAAACATCGAACGGATACCAAATTCACATGACTACTGATAGCAAGACTTCTCCCATGTCCTCAGGAACAAACGTAACTACTCACAAAGCATATTCATGTTCATAATCAGAGGGGTATTAATGTGCATATAGGATCTGAACATATGATCTTCCACCAAATAAACCAACTAGCATCAACTACAAGGAGTAATTAACACTACTAGCAACCCACAGGTACCAATCCCAGACTTAGAGACAAGAATTGGATACAAGAGATGAACTAGGGTTTCAGAGGAGATGGTGCTGGTGAAGATGTTGATGGAGATTTCCCTCTCCCGATGAGAGGAGCGTTGGTGATGACGATGGCGATGATTTCCCCCTCCCGGAGGGAAGTTTCCCCGGCAGAACAGCTCCGCCGGAGCCCTAGATTGGTTCCGCCTCGTGGCGATGAAGTCTCGTCCGGGAATATGGCTTATGATTTTTTTTCCTCATCGAAAGACTCCATGTAGCAGAAGATGGCCACCGGAGGGCCAGCAGGGAGCCCATGAGGTAGGGGGCGCGCCCAGGGGGTAGGGCGCGCCCCCCACCCTCGTGGGCAGGGTGTGGCCCCCCTGGTGAACTTCTTGCGCTCAGTATTTTTTATATATTCTGAAAATGACTTCCGTGAAGTTTCAGGACTTCTGGAGCTGTGCAGAATAGGTCTCTAATATTTGCTCCTTTTCCAGCCCAGAATCACAGCTGCCGGCAGTCTCCCTCTTTATGTAAACCTTGTAAAATAAGAGAGAATAGGCATAAGTATTGTGACATAATGTGTAATAACAACCCATAATGCAATAAATATCGATATGAAAGCATGATGCAAAATGGACGTATCAATGTGCGGTACGTATGTCGCAACCTTATGGAGCGATCAGCGGAGGCTAAACTGCTATTCAAGCTCCGGCTCCACCGAGCTACCGCATTGTAATACGGATCGGGCTTGCTTAGCAGTATCGTGGGTCTTGATGACCGACGAGCTGTTTGGCTTGATGAGGCCGCCCTGTACCTCGGCTGCTAGGGCCGCGGTGTGCTCCTCAGTACGGAGGGAGCGCTCCATATTCCCATTTACTGTGATGACGCCACATGGTCCAGGCATTTTGAGCTTCAAATAAGCATAGTGCGGGACTGCATTAAAGCGGGCGAAAGCAGTTTGTCCGAGCAGTGCATGATAACCACTGCAAAAAGGGACGATGTCAAAGATCAATTCCTCACTTCGGAAGTTGTCTGGTGAGCCGAATACTACTTCCAGTGTTAAGGAGCCCGTGCAGTGGGCCTCCACGCCGGGTGTCGGTGTCAAAACCGACGGATCTCGGGTAGGGGGTCCCGAACTGTGCGTCTAAGGCGGATGGTAACAGGAGGCAGGGGACACGATGTTTTACCCAGGTTCGGGCCCTCTTGATGGAGGTAAAACCCTACGTCCTGCTTGATTTATTCTTGATGGTATGGGTATTACAAGAGTTGATCTACCACGAGATCGGAGAGGTTAAACCCTAGAAGCTAGCCTATGGTATGATTGTATCTTGTCCTACAGACTAAAACCCTCCGGTTTATATAGACACCGGAGAGGGTTAGGGTTACACAAGGTCGGTTACAAAGGAGGAGATATACATATCAGTACTGCCTTGCTTGCCTTCCACGCCATGTAGAGTCCCATCCGGACACGAGACGAAGTCTTCAATCTTGTATCTTCATAGTCCAACAGTCCGGCCAAAGGATATAGTCCGGCTGTCCGGAGACCCCCCTAATCCAGGACTCCCTCAGTAGCCCCTGAACCTGGCTTCAATGACGTTGAGTCCGGCGTGCAGTATTGTCTTCGGCATTGCAAGGCGGGTTCCTCCTCCGAATACACCCCAGAAGAATTTGAATACATAGTGTCCGACCCTGCAAAATAAGTTCCACATACCACCGTAGAGAGAATAATATTTCCACAAATCTAATCTGCTGACATGTTTCGGCAACATGACATCAGGCCATGGCTCGGTGATTTACTCGAACCATTTTTCTTCAACCAGCTCCACACATAACGCGAGGCGGTTTCTTGACACGTCTTGTCAAAGTAGAGATCGTGTTCCCCTAATTATGGGATTCTCATCAATACGGTCGTGGGTAACCCAACCGTGCCTAGGACTCCTAGGTTTTAGGCAAGTCCCAAACAGCCACTAGGAGGACGCTTGATATTCACCCTCTTTACAAAGGGACAAGGCTTTTACTTTTTTCCCTCCCATGCTCAATCGAATCCTTCCCCCGCCTCGAGTTCTAACACCCAAAGCCCAAGTTAGGTGCTTCGGACCTTCAAGCATGTCTGGATCTAGCCTTCAAGGCCGGTGGATGCCCTCCTCCATTACGAAAGAGGATATCAAGAAGTTGAGGGAGACCAGATACCTGACCACCGAGGTTTCGCATCGGCTGCCTGCCCGAGGGCAGGTCGTCCCTACTCCCGAACCCAACGAGAATGTTGTGTTCGTATCCCACTTCCTCCGAGGTCTAGGCCTCACTCTGGATCCCTTCGTTAGGGGTTTGATGTTCTATTACGGGCTAGATTTCCACGATCTAGCCCCGGACTCCTTTCTCCACATCTCGGCATTTATTGTCGTATGTGAGGCCTTCCTCTGCATTACCCCTCACTTCGGCTTGTGGCTCAAGACCTTTGACGTGAAGCTGAAGATGGTCGAGGGGCAGCATGTAGCGTGCGGAGGCGCATTAATAAGCAAGATCGCTGGAGCTCCATGGCCAAAGGGTTCCTTTCCAGAGGTGTCCGGATTATGGCGACGGGAGTGGTTTTACATCACAACTCCCAGAACTGCCAACTGGGTGGCTGCCCCTGCTTTCCGCTCGGGCCCTCCACCATAACTGATGTCATGGGTTAGCAGAGGGCTGAGCTGGGGTCCAGCCAAGGACGTGCCTATACTGCAAAGCCGCATTCAAGATCTCTTCGAAGGAGATTTCAGTCTGGTTATGGTGGTGCAAGTCATGCTGGTTCGTCGAGTCCAGCCTTGCAAACGCCGGCCCCTCCGCATGTGGGTGTTCAACCCAGAAGGACCGCGCACTATTTAGAATTTCCTCAGCCTGACGCACGAGGAGATGTATAAATCATTCTTCGGACCCCAAATAGAGTGTCCGGATACTACCGAGGACGTGGGCCTAAGCAGCAACCACACCGCCGACCAAGTAAGTAATCCTCTAGCCGAACACACCGTCTTTCATTTATCATGACGTCATTCCGAGAAATCGCTCTTTGACCAGGACTGGCTAACAAAGGCGAAGATGATTCAGTGTTCGGCCCCCCTTCCTGGGGGTTTGGACAATCCGGTACTGGAAAAGATGCTCGAGCTAGAGCCTTGCCCGGCGCCCTCAAAGGAAGATTAAGGGGGGAATAATGAGGGCGAAAGCGGGCCCCCACCGCTACCAATTCCAACCGAGGGAATAAGCGCCTCCGTGAAGGAGGATAACCAAGGGGAAGAATCTGAAAATTCTCTCGCTCCGGGGAAGGAAGAGGACTGCCTCTGAAGAGCCGGAAACCAAGGCTTCCAAACAAGAGAAGAAGTCTCCACCAGAGGGTCCTGCCTCGGAGGGTGCTCTTGCCGCACAAAGTCCGCGCGGGGATCGGCCCTCTAACGAGCCGTAAGTGATAAAAAATTCTTAATAGTAAAGATATTATACCTTACTTCCGAGGAAAATAACCAAAGCGTTTATCATGCAGTTCAGATCTTAGCCCTTCTCAACAGAGCTCGTCTTCAGGGGATCTTCTTCCGGAGATGATGGAGAGTGAAACGCCTCCCCCGGACTCCCCCGCTCAAGAAGCGGGCGACCTAGAGGTGTCGTCACGGAGGGCCTCCCTGGGTCCGGTGAGGCCAGAAGATAATCCTATGGTCACCCGAAGTCCCCAGTATCCGGCCCTTGAAGAGGGCAAACAAAAGAGTCCGGCGCCGTCTGGTATGCGGTCGGACGCACTGAGGGATCTGCTAAAGCGAGCGACCATTTCGGAAGAACACCGTATGTTGATGGGCACGGTGATGGAAAGGATTTCGTCCGCCGAAAGCGGGTTGCGTGACGCCTTTATGAGTCTACTAACGGGCTTTGAGGTACGTAAAATGATATACATTTGTGATAGTACCGCACATTTTTAGGTGTGCCCTGTGTAGGTAGTAGCCCCTGAGACTCTGTCGCCGAGAATGGCGGCAAACAGAGGATCGTAGTCCCAAGTAATAACCATACCGCTTTTATGTGTAGGTGGTGGAAGCTCCGGTGGCTAGCCGGACTAATGAGTTTGCCGAACTAAAGCGGCAACTGGATGCGGCAGATGCCGACATCGAGCTTGTTAACAAGCGGCTTGACGAGGCACAGGGTAAGTGATGTTTTCTGGTGAATGTCACATAGGAAGAGCAGCGTGATGCCAGTATCTTTAATATGTTGTGACTGTAGATGGAGCTGCCACCGTGGAGACCCTTCGGGCAGAACTTGCCCGAGCCAAAGAACAAGCAAGGAGTAGTAATGCGGCTGCTTTGAAGGCGGCTGAAGAGTTGAGAGCCGAGAAGGCCGTGCATTGCGAGAGCAAAGAGAAAATGGCCAAGATGGCTGTAAAGTTAAAAGACACTGCCAACCGTTGCCAGTTCCTTGAATAAGAAAACCGAGCGAAGGCGACGGACCTTGAAAAGGCCATGATGGTGACCAAAGACACCCGCTCTGCTATGAGAGCGAAGAAGAAGGAGTTGCGTGAAGCCGGGGATATTGTGGCTAGGAAGCCCTTTATGCCGCGGAGGAAGTTCGAAGATCCGTGGTATGCCCCTCTGGATCGGCGGTGGAGTTCGGCATACGCATATCTGGACTTGGCGGCGAGCGCGGTCCATGCGGCCGAATACTTCCGAGATCAAACAGATCGTGAAGTGGACAAGCTGTTCTGGTCGCAGTTTAACGTTCCAGAGCGTCCGCTTCCATTGACTGATCAGCTAGCCGAATGGGCCGAACTCAATAGGTTGTCCGGACTCTCCATGAGGTCTGTCGTGGATCAGCTATGGCCGGAAAGGCCAAAGCCGAACAGCTATAGCCTGGTGCGGCAGTTCCTTGGTGCGGTGCCGTGCATCAATGCGATGAAGAGGTCGGCGTGCATAGAAGGCTCGCAGATGGCCCTTGCCCATGTCAAAGCATACTGGGCGGAGATGGATGCTACCACTGTTGCGGCGCAGGGTTCGGCCATAGGCCGAGTGGCTGCGAGCACTATTTTGAAGAAGTTCTTGAGGGTGCTCATTTGATAGAGGCCTAGTGCTCAAAAAATATTATGTTTGAGTGAGATGTATTCCCATGTAAAAACAATGTTTTAGTAAATTTATCAAGGCTGTATTTATACTTTTGCCCGAAAGTAATATGATGCCTCCTGTGCGGTCGTTTACGTATGTATATCCTGAAAGATTGCAGTCGTCGTCTTCAGCCCCCACGCATATAATGCGGGGGTGTTCGCAGAAAACGCGTGCTCACACTTAATCCAATGTCTTGGTCCTATTAAGGAGGTGATAGCGTAGCGAACTAGGCAACCGGACTATAATGCTTTAACACTTTCACTTAGCCAGAGGAGTTTGACAGTGGGGCTACTATATAGCCCCTGGTGGCTCCGCACTCACCCGAATTCGGGGTGCGTACATGTCTGGCCGGGAAAAGTCCCTTCGTTAAGGCGGAGGAATTCTAAGATTCTGATAGGTCATCGAGTGGTTGACCAGTCTCACGCTATATCATGACAGTCAGTTTTCGGCTTTCTCTACTGAGGTGCTCGTCCGGATGAACCAGGGCACAATCGCAGTAGTTCTCCTGGTGCCGCCTTAGCCGATAGAGCGGAACGTAAGGCAGCAAAACACAGGAGCCGGGCAAACCCAACATTTGACCAAAGACATGATTCGGAGCTGATGCATATAAGGCCAAACTCGCGACGCCGAACACTCCCTAAGGTATTCGGTCTTTATGGTGTAAACCGGGCCTAAACAGTGCGCTTTGTAAGAAGCCCCTAGTGTCCAGGTATGTGCATTATTCTGACGTGGCCACATGCCAAGACGTCAGCATCCTTCTCAATTGTACTGAGAATCCGAGGGATGTGTATCAACAAGAGACAGTAAAAAAGGTTGACGAAGGGTCTTAATCTAGAAAGAATCCTTGGAACGGGTCCCTGCTGCACGTCTGCGCCTGTGTCTCCGTTGTGCCGTATCCTGGATGGGTGTAGCACGATGGTCATCTGTAAAAGAGAGGAACTTAGGTGAAAAGTTTTCGTGCAAAAAGGTAGGTTTAAAGAACCATGTACAATTCAAGATGAGTAAAAATAGCCACTTGTCTGCGCGCGTTGAGCCCCTTGTATTTGTAATAGGGGTGTGGCCATCAAACCTGTGTGAATTACATATAGCTGCATCGGACTCGTCTAACTGTGTCCGTAGTCTTGACGACCTATCGAATGCTTTAGTTGGTGAGGCCGTTTTAGTGTGTGGCTGGCTTCTGCCAAGCCAGCCGCACTCTCTTCGGCGCGCAGGGATCGCTCAATATTTCCATTTACTGTTAATGATGCCACGTGGACCGGGCATCTTAAGCGTGAGGGAAGCGTAATGCGGTATTGCATTAAAGCGAGCGAAAGCTTCGCGTCCAAGTAGTGCTTGATAGCCACTTTGGAACGAAGCAATGTGGAAGGTTAAATTTTCACTACAGAAGTTATCGGGGAAGCCGAATATAACCTCTAGTAGCAGGGAGCCCGTGCAATGAGCCCCTGGGCCTGGCGTTACTCCTTTAAAGGTAGTATTGTTGTGGCAAATTTTCGTTGGGTCTATCCCCATTTTGTGGATTGTGTCCTGATATATCAGGTTTAGACTGCTGTCACCGTCCATCAGGACTCGTGTGAAGTGGTACCCGTCAATTATTGGATCTAATACCAAGGCAGCCCATCCTGCGCGCCGGATAATTTCCGAGTAATCCTGATGGTCGAAGGTGATCGGTTGAGGGCCAGTGGCAGAACTCCGCGGTGATAGGCCCTTGGGCATATTTATCTGGGAGTGCCGCTTTGTTTCTCCCCTTTATCATGTGTAACACGTTTACTGTTTTGACTTCTGGTGGCAATTTCTTCTGTTCCCCAGTGCTTTGCTTGCAAGGCTCATCCTCGTCTTTGCTTGGTGTATCCTGCCCCTTATGTTCAGCGTTGAGCTTGCCGGACTGCTTGAAGACCCAACATTCTTTGTGGGTATGATTTGCAGGTTTATCGGGGGTGCTATGGATCTGACATATTTGGTCCAGAATTTTGTTTAGGCTAGACAGTTCATCTCTAGCGCCTTTAGAGGGCGGCTTTTGCTGACCTGGCCGAGAGCTTCTGAATCCGGCGTTTACCGCCGTGCTCTGCGGGATGTCTTCTTTATTCCGGCGCTTATTATTTTTGCTGCGTCGTGATTTCCCATTTCCATCTCTAACTTCGGATGTACTTGGGTCGCTGGTGCTACATCGGGCTAGCCAACTGTCCTCGCCCGCGCAAAAGTGGGTCATGAGGCTTGTTAATGCTGCCATTGTTCTTGGCTTTTCTTGGCCGAGGTGTCTGGCAAGCCATTTGTCTTAGACGCTGTGT